>NW_004524588.1:19549199-19550629 GCF_000260255.1 Octodon degus
TTGAAAGGAGCAGTTAATGTTTAATTTTTCTCTTTTTAGTTTTTTGACCCATTTTGCATGATTGTGTCCGATACTTGGAAAAACTAATTTGAAGTTGAAAATGTGCAGTATCACAACCATTGTTGAATTAAAAACAAAAACAAGAGAAGAATCTAAAGGTCTCAGTGATAGGGTGGGGAGGAGAATATGGACTTGGGCGAGATGGGCTGGAAGAAGTAATCGTGTGAGTTAGAATTTCAGAGCTTTCTTCTGGGAAGATGAGGGAACAGGAGGGAGAGGTCAGCTTGAGGAGCACACCTCTAGGAAGGGACTGGGAGTCATCCTTATGGTGACGAAGTCGCGGCTCTCAGAAGATAAGGACAACCAGGATGTCCATAGCCAAAAAGAAGAGAAGGATGAGTTTAGAAAGCTCACAAAAAAATGTACTCTGAAACTTTAGTAAGTACCATAGGAACTGAGGGCTGGCTAAGGGCCCTGGCCTGTGCTAACCACAGGAGCTTCACAGGATAAGGCAGATGGGGAGTTTGCCCTTATTTGTCCAGCAGGGCGAGGAAATATTATATAAGTACAAAAATAATGTATTACCTTTCTGAAAGGCAAAAACACAATGTGGGATGAAAATAAAAGGTAGAATCCAGATCAAGGGATAGGGAAGGATTTGTTGAGAAGATGAAACTATGACAGGGTGAGAAAGTTGGCTCAATGTCAAAGGAACATGAAAAGGAAGAGTGGAAAAAATGCAGGGAGGTTAGAAAAGTGCAATGTTTGAGCAGAATTACTGATGAATTAAAGTGAGGTGAGTGATGAAGAGAAAAGCTTCTGTGAGACATCTGGCATAACAAGCTGCAACAACAGAGCTGCCATGCATTGAGATGAAGTAAGGGGAGAGGAGGAGATGCGGGAGAGATTTGTCAGCTACTCATGCCAGGTTGCCTTTGATATCCACGTGGAGACCTTACTTAGGCAGTTAGGTCTGTGGATATGGAGCTCAGAAGGAGTCTAACCATGAAATATAAATTGGGAAATAAACATAGAGCTATTAAAAAACCACAGGCATGATCTCGCAGATTCCCAGGAGGTTGAAGATTGAGGGGGACAAGATCACAGGGCAATTGCAAGAGAATAAAAAGATCCTGAGTGCCAGAGAAGAAATTATCTCAAGTGGACTGGGTCAGTTTTTATCAATTCCAGAGAAGATGTAAGAGACAACTACTGATTTATCTGCCTAGAAACACTCCTCTTCCCCCACTTTCACTCCTGTTCTGAGAAATGCCTCTTGCCTATAGCAGTATCATCTAATAGAGCTTTTATTTTTTTTTGTAGGTATATTCCTTTTTTATTAATTTTATTGAGAAAGAGGTGGGGGTAACTCCATGTATCTGGGTGCCCATTACTTGCTACGTGTGACTGCTGGGCTCTTGAAATATGTG
>NW_004524588.1:19550947-19560351 GCF_000260255.1 Octodon degus
AAAAAAAAAAAAAAAAACAGATAGGAAGAGAATGACACCAACACCCAGAAAGTAGCTATAGATCTTGAGGAGTCTCTTGTCACTGATACCGATGCCTGGCCAAGTTCCTCCATTTGGTGGGTTGAGAATGTTATATGGCAGAAGTGCGAGTGTGACAGTAAGACTTTGTGGGGGGAGGAAACGTGAAGGAATGAAATGCAGTGGACATCAGGTGGTGACCACTTTCTGGAGAAGTTGTTTAGGGAACAGTGGAAAAAGCAAGGTACAGTTCATTCATTTCACTGAACTCACCGCCAGAGCCCACCGAGTTGACATGTGCATAAGCCTTGTCTGTACATGTATTTTCACCTCGGGCCACAGCACAACCTTCTTGCCGTCTGCAATGTCAGATAGCACTTTGGTGTGGGTTTGCAGCTTGCTTGAGATCGATGTAAATAGCAAAATCACCAACGAAAAAGTAAAAATATAAACATGAATATCACAGTGCTAAGTAGCTATAAAAAGGACTCTTGTTTACACTGTGAGTGCCGTAGAAGAGTGTTTGATTTTAGCTGGCAACATCTGTGTTCCAAACTTTCTCAGAGCTTTGCCTGTGTTTGTAATGACTACAAAAACACAGCACATTGATTGGTTTTGAGCAGGCAATCTGCAAATGCAGAATCTACACATAAAGATGATGGGTATGAGTGCTGCGCTGTTTATTGAGTGCTTTGGAGATACCAAGAATTTTTCCAAAGTTTATATGTATTTAACTTCAGCAATAAAAGAATATTATGTGATTTTTTTATGAAAATGAAATGAATTAGCATGTGTAAAGCTTTTACTATAAGGCAGCTATGTGGAGTTAGAGCAGCACAGGTATTCAATAATTTGCCCAAAGTCAGCCAGCAGTAACTCCAGATAAGGCCTGAGGACCCTCGCACTTAATCCAATCCATTAACAGGAATCATCACCCTCTAAGGAGTGTCCTCAGAAAGTCTTCGTATGCTCCGGAGAGCCCCAAGTGTGAGCCTGGAGCTCCGCATTGAAGATGCTAGTCAGTCTTCGTTGAACTCTGAATAACCGAGCATCTCATGCGTGCTGGGAATGGGTCTCGCTATTGAGCCCCATGAACAAGACAGCGGACAGCACAGTGTTCACAAATTTGCATCAAGACAGAAGTATAACATGAACATAAAATTGCATGCAATGATGAGCTCTGGAAGGAAAATAAGTTAGAAAGGGAAAGGAAGGCCTCTCTGAAGAGGCAATGCTTTAACTGATATCTGAAGGATATCAGGAAATAACTGGTAGAAATACCTTGGGGAAGCCCACTCTAACACTCCAGCAAAGGACCAGAAAGTGAGAGGCCTTGCACAAAAACAACCTGGAGATGGCATGAGGGACATCAAGGGACAGCGTGGAGGAGCAAGAGACTCAATAGTAAGAAAAACAATTTTTAAAACAGTAGGCAAGACCAGTTCCAGAGGGTCTTATAGGTTGTGAGGAGTTGGGGCTCTGAATGTGTTGGGAAGTCCTAAGGGATTTCTGATTAGGGGAGTAAAGTAATAGAGGCTGGCAAAAGGTGTCTCAGCATGTTCAGAACTGACTACAGAGAAGCAAGAGAGGCAGAGAAGTGTTTCTCAACTCAAGAAGGAGGGGAGGCTTTGTCTAGGGCGGCCACACTGGAGGAACTCAGAAGCAGATGGTTGCAGGAAGGTTTTGAGAGGCGAAGGTTTAAAGGTAGCGCCAGATGCCAGACAGCCAAGCACGCCCTCGAGGACCCAGGTCTGGCCTCGCTGGCAAGGGTGGGTCTTGGGCTCATTGTGAAGACAGTGGCAGTGGCAGGCGAGGAGAGGTGAGGATCCAGGTTTTCCTTAGGCTTTGACAGTCTTTTGCTAAATCCTAAGATTTCCAAAATCTTAGAAATGCTTTAAAAATTGATTTCTTAGTTGCCTATAAAGCTTGTACTTAATTCCTAGGAATTCACCTTGGTTATTCACTGAAATCCTGATGTTGCTTTTAAAAAAAGAAAAAGAAAAAGAAACAGATAATTTCTCTTACCATTGAGACCTATCCTGAACACCAAACATAATCTCATAGTTGTGTAAATAAGAGCAGAAGGTTTGTGTGATGGTCCACTCCCCCTCCTGCACACATGGGCTAAATGAAGTCACTGCAGGGTAACAGAAAATGGCGACAAAAAAGGGTAAACAAATTTGCTCTGTTGAGAAATGCAACATGCACTCACCCAAAGCCGGCAATGAGAAAAGCGCAGAGCAAATCAGCAAGCGTAGAAATCCAGGATGCGGTGGGGGGTTGGTATTTTGGTCAACTATTTACCCAAAAATAAATTTAAAAACAAACTAAAAATAATTCACTCAGTTCCAATACTTCCTGCTCACCACATTTGGATCTACAGAAACTAAGGTCACTTCCTGTTTTAGAAGAAACACTCCTCCAGCAGGCATTTTAGTGAACCGTAGGCGCCTTTGCACAAGACTGGAACTAATTGGTCTTTCTTTATTTTTCTCATTAAAATAGAGGACAGACTCAAAGCCACGGAATTATGAATATTGTAGGTCTAAATCTGATCTTACAGAAGTGAGTCAAAATGATCAGCAACATACTATTGTTTTTAGAAATATATTTAATGGCTTCATATAGCATCTTTGTCATCAATGCACTCAACAAGTATTTCTGACAGCACACTAACGTTAGACACTGAACAAAGTAATTGGCACCAATGATAATACTACTGCTTTGGGTTTTGTCCTAAATATACTTGCAGTACTTCAAACACTCATAGGTAGTGAAACAGATTATCAGAAACAGCTTGTGGGCCCAGAGACCGGCCCTCACATTCTCTTACAGCACGGTTGCTCTACTGACGCTTTGGGCTGGGTAATTTGTTGCTGCAGGGAGATGTCCCATAAAATGCAGCATCCTTGGCCTCTCTGTACTGCCTCCCCACAGCATGCTACCCTCGCGGCCAAGTGCCCTAAGGAGGAAAAGCATGTTGGTGTGATGTTAACGGGTGACATTTACTGTCAAATCCTGCCTTTCCCTTAGGTTTTTCCATTTCTTTTTAAGAGGCTTTTTTTCCCAAATGATGTTTCCTGGAGGTGGTTTGAAGGTAATGTGGAGGGGCTATGTGTTCAGAAGAGCCTGCATTGGGACTGGAAGATATCAGAAGCCTTCAGTGAAATTTCATAATAGGCATGTCAAAAATGTATGTTTTTCTGCAAATAAAATTTTATTCTCTTTAATGATTGAATAATACTCCACTGGGTATATAACAGTATTTTCTGCCTGGCATATTCAAGGTCCCAAGTTCTGTATATCCCTGGTACAAAAAAAAAATTCTTTATGCAATCATCTTTTCGACAGATACATGGGCTGATTTCATATCTTGGCTATTGTATATTGTGTCACAGGTATATGAGTATCTCATTGCTACATGAATTTTAATTTCTTGGAATATGCACCAAGGAATAGCATAATAGAATGAAATGGCAATTTTATATCAGTCTTTTGAAAAGCTTCCACATTGATTCCCATAGAGGCTGAGCCAGTTGACCTTCTTTCCAGCAGTGTAGAAGTCTTCCTTTTTCCTCACATAATCACCACAATCTCCTGTTCTTCGTATTATTGGTGATAGATCTTATGGCTGGGATAAGATGGAATCTCAGTGTAATTTTTATATGCTTTTGCCTAATAACTAAAGATGTTGAATATGTTTTATACGTTTATTGGCCATTTGTGCTTCTTTCAAGAGCCATTCGTTCAATTATTTTGCATACTTGATTGAACTATTTGATTTTTTTGACGTTAAGAATTAAAATTTTAGGGGCCATCCAGATAGCTCAGCAGATTAAAACGCCTGCTTAGGCAGACGTAGGGGCTGGGGTTTGATCCCCTGCCTGCCATGCTGGCCCCGCCCCCGAGGCACACTTCAATGGGATTGAGACTGGGTGTGGTGGTACACAACTATAATCCCAGCGCTTGGGAGGCTGAAAACAGGAAGATCACTATGAGTCTGATCTACCTAGTGAGACCCTATACTAAGTTTTAAAAAAATAGAATTTTAGCTATTAATCTGCTTTCAGAAGACAGCTAACAAAGACATTTTCTCATACTTTAGATTGTCTCTTTACTCTTGATTATTTCCCTTGCTGTGCAGAAACATTTTAATTTGCTGCAGTCTCATTTGTTAATTCTTCATATTATTTCTTCTGCTATTAGAATCCTAATCAAGAAGTCTTTTCCTGTGCCTTTAGCATCAGTTGTTTCCCTTTTGTTTTCTCTTAATCATTTTAATGTTTCAGGTCTTCTACCAAGTTCTTTGATCCATCTGAATGGCTATTTGTACAGGATAAGTGATAAGAAGCTCATGTCAGTCTTTTACAAGTGGATATCTAGTTTTTGCAGGAGAATTTGTTAAACAGGCTCTTTTTTCCAACATATATTTTGACTCTTTTGGCTAGAATTAGTTGGCTGTAATCATGTGGGTTTGTTTCTGTGTCTTTTCTGTTTCATTGTTAAGCATGTGTGTGTGTGTGTGTGTGTGTGTGTGCATGCGTGCACGCACATGCGCGTGCAAGCACATCATGCTCCTTTTGTTACCAGGGTTTTGCAGTATAACTTGAAATTGGATATTATGATGCCTCCAGCCTAGGTCGTATGGCTTAGGATTGCTTTTGTTCTGGGTCCTTTGTACTTCTAGGTGAATTTTAAAATTGGTTTTTCTGGTTTTGTGAAAAATGTCATTGGTATTTTGATGGAGATTACATCAAATCTATAGGTTGTTTTTGGTATTTTTGGCCATTTTAACAATATTATCTGCTGATCCATGAACACGGGAGGTTTTTCCACTGAATAGCGTCTGCATTGATTTCTTTCTTTCTTTCGTATTTTGGAATTTTCTTTGTAAAAGCCTTTTATCTTTTGGTTAGATTGATTCTTAGATATTGGCATTTTTAAAAAATATTGTAATGCAATTATTTTCCTGATTTCTTTCTCAGTCTCCTTACTGTTAATGTACAGAAAGTTTACCAAGTTTTCAACATTAATTTTGTACCCTGCTACATTACTACTTTGTTTATCAGCTCTAAAAGTCTTTCAGTGGAATCTTTAGGGTTTTCTCTATATAGGATTGCATTATTTGCAAACAAGTATATTTTGACTTCTTCCTTTCCTGTTTTTATATCTTATTTATTGCTTTCTCTTCTTACTTACTCTGGCTAAAACTTTAAGAACTATATTGAATAGGAGAACTGGGAGTGGGCATTCTCAGCTTATTCTTCCTTTTAGAGAAAATATTTTAGGTTTTTCCCATTCAGATGCTGTTGGCTGTGGGTTGATCTTATGGTCATTAATACATTGAGGAATAATCCTGCAGTACCTCATTTCTTCAGGGCTTTTACCCAGAAGGGATATTGAATTTTGTCAGAGGCTTTCTCTGTAGCAATTGAAACAACTATGTGATTCTCATCCTTGATTCTATTGTGGTTTGTTACATTTATTGAATCATATTTACCCCCTTGAAATGAAGCTAACCTTGTCTGTTTCTGGTGGCAGAAGAATCAACATCCAGGACCACAGCTGTGCAATTCCTTCAAGAAAAATGTTATTAAATAACTACTCCACCCAGAACAATTAGATGCTGATAATAATGAAAAAGCAGATTAAATCTCCATCTCTATGATACATATAGAGGCAGACGAACAAGGAACATGTATAAAGTATGTAAGGAGTAAACACATCAGAATATAGAGAAATAAAAGAGATTAGTACTAGAAGGAAAGTTGCCTTTAGATGAGATGATTATCTCAAGTAAAGACCATAAGGACATAAGGGGAAAAAATCCATGCAAATGTCTAATAAAAAACTATGCCAAGGAAAGAACAGAAATGCAGGGATCCTGAGGTAGAAGCTTGGTTGTGCAGGGACTGGAATGGTGTGAACCAAGTTGAGTGAAAGGAGATGAAACTAGAAGGTTGGTAAGAAATGGATCTCATATAACCTTTTAGGCCATTATAAGAATTTTGGCTTTAACTGTTAGAGGTCAACAAATGTTTTCTGGGCACATAGAGGGATTGTATTCCCCCCCACACACACACACACCCCACTTAATGCTACATGTGACATCATGGATATCATTTATTCCAGTTCCTCATCCTTTCTTTGCCCATCCCCATGCCTTGGCCTCACTGCTAAGCTGTGCTTGTAGCCACATAGTTAGATAATTCTCTACTGCTTAGCTGTTCCTTTGGTCACATGACTTGTTTTGGTCAACAGGATATAGATAGATACAATACAAGTAAGGATTTGAAATGTGTGTGTCCAGTGTGACTGGTCCGGTTGAATCTCTGCTGTCACTATGAACACAGGTGCTGGCTAGCCCCCTACCCAAGGACGAAGATGTGAAACATGGTAAAGACCCAGGAAGACTTGCTACTTAAGGTACAACACCTAGCCTAGCCTAGTCCAGATCATGTGACCTCCAATATTCCATAGGTGTGTGGTGGATAAACCACTCTGTAAGGTCCCGACTCTTACTTCTCCTGCTGTGAGATTGAAGCATGTGTCAGGGCAGAGGCCCCACCACCTGGGTCTCGAGTGACCATGTGGAGCACAGTCCATGAGGCTCACACCAAGACATACAGCCTGAAAAAGAAATAAAAACCTGAAGTGTTAGGTGCTGTAATTTTTTTCTTTCTGATACTTCAGCATACTTGCACTTAGCTAACACAGGAAGTCTCACAGAGTTTTGAAATGAGGAATGACATGATTTGACTTTTACTACATAAATAATGGTGGCTATGTTGAGCACAGACAGAAGGAGGTTGGGTGGATGTTAGAAGACAAATTAGAATGTAGCTCTTATAGCACCGATGCAGATATGATTGTGGTGGTGGCTTCCACTGTGAAGAGGTCAAGGGACAGCAAGAATCCAGCAGGTGGGACAGTGAAGCTAGAAACTGCCTAAGGCAGGATCATGTGTACACTTAACGCTTGTGCGACCAGATGCCAGCTCCCTCCCACAGCCTCCCCTAGCCCTCTGCCCAAGAAGCTGTCCACAAGGACAGTAGCTCCTGTTCTCTCCAGGTTCTGATAGACTGCCCCGTGGGAAAGGGGCCCTACAGGAGGCTAGGGAAAGGTATGAGGTTGGATCCATTCAGACTTAGAATGAGTCCGAATCACCTGCAAGGATTATTGAGCAGAATATGGGGCCCAGCCCCAGAATGTTTGATTTCTGTGCAGTTCCTGAGTAGGACTTGAAGATTTGCATTTGGAGCAAGGCATGAGGCAAGGGTGATGTTGCTGGTCTGAAAGAGTGTGCTTCGAAAGCCAGTGGTGTGGTGTGCTTTCCACCCATATCCTCCATGTGGGTCGCTCAGCTGGGTCATGTCTCTAACAGAAAGGCACCACCCCTCCCAAGCCGGCTTGCATGCCATGCCTCCATGCCCTCTGGAATGTCCGTAACTCCTTCCTGCACTCGTCGTTCTCTGGGCAGTGACAGTTCTGCTTCTGATGTATGAAAGTGCCTGCTCTATGACCAGGTCCTCCTCTATGCCACACTTGCACCTTGATGATTAGTGTCTAAGTAAGTGCACCCTCCTCGAGTTCATTAGAGTGAACCATCTGACTTGCTGATGTAGTACTCCTGGATATAAATGAATAAGCATTTTTCCAAAGTACATGGTGTCATTTAGAAATTCCCCCAGATTCAGCATTTGGAGGTCACCCTATAACGTTGGCAACAAAAACAATTAGCACATTTGTGAAAGAATACACGGAGGATGTAACTTCAAATTCCTCCAGTCCCCATAAACACCTTAAGTAATGCTTACTGCAATTATTATGGGGCTCTGAGTCATCAGTGGCTCAGTTTGCTATTCAACTAAACACCTGAGCTCTGTGTGAGGCGTCCTACGCCCCTCTCCTCCCCTAACATTGAGTCACTTAGCGAGTTCTGCAAACCAATCTATTGCCATAGCTCTTCATACTTAAAATGCCCTGGAGACACCTGGAAAGCTTTCTGGTCCCTAGCCCAGACCTCGGACTCAGTAGGTCTGGATGATACCAGAACGTTTGCTTCTCTAACAAGCGCACAGTGATAGTCATGGGACTCGTTCTGGGAACCAGTTTGGAACTCATTGACCAGTGAGCTTTCTCCTCCCTTTCCTTTCTGTCATCAGCCAGTTTACTCTAATGACATTTGTCTAAGCTACAGCATCCTCCAAGTATATCTGCCTGCTCCTGGCCTCAGCTTTCCTTTCCTCCATAGTCTACAAGACTTCCTTAGAGACAAATTTGCTGAAAGCAGAGAATCCAAGCCCATGATCTTCAGGTGAAGGAGCCAGACGCATAGCACCACCTGTCACTCTCACCACTTCCCATTTAACTGCACTCCAGGCACGTTGAATTATTCATTATTCTCTGCATACAGCTTTGTCACAAATGTGGCGTTCTCTTAGCTGGAGTTGGTCCCTCTTTTCTGAGAGTCTAACCCTCCCCTAGTCCCTAGTCTGAGCAGAAGTACCCTCCCCTGAGGACCTCTCACACACACCACAGGTCACATTGTAAGGCCCTACAGTCTACCCACCACAGGTTGAGCCTTCCCCTCTGACCTCCAGGTCGACAGATGGCTGTACCATGTCACACATATCTAGTACCATTCATGGCTCACAAGAAGGCAAAGTCCCAACCTATCTGTTAAATAATGAACATGCTGCCTTGTTAAGGCAAGTTTTGGGTACAAACTTCAGTGAGGTTTAAAGCACAAACCATTTTCTAGTTAACCTGCAATAAAGTGGAGAAGCCGATGAACCATAACAATATATTCCCTGATAAGCTGATAATTTAGTAAATTAATAATGTCACTAACACAATAAAAATTAAAGAGATGTGGATAAACCCAGGTTATAACCTTAAACTTTAAAAATTCTCAATACTATGCTCTCAAAAATTAAAATAGATTTGTTGCATTCAGGGATTAATTTGCCTAAATCTACAAATTCTTTGACATAATTCCTTAACTTTTTTTCTTTTCCTATTACAAAAGCTTTTTATTGAATAAAGTCAAGATTTTTAAATAACCACTTTTACATAAACTAATCAAAAACCTTCCTTACTCTAATGAATATGTAAGATACACCACACCCCCCAAAATGATGACTTAATCAGTATTTAACAACTTATTTTTTTAATCTTTTATGTATTTATTTGGTATAGGGGTCTCACTACACAGCTCAGCATTGTAATGATCCTTCTCGCTCAGCCTCCCCAGTGCTGGGATCACAGGCGTGTGCCACCACGCCCAGTTTTGTTGGCCAGCTCAGTACCAGGGATTGAACCTGGGTCCAGGTCCTTGGGTTTTCCAGGCTGGCAATTAGACCACCAAGCTATCTCCACAGCCC
>NW_004524588.1:19561262-19574940 GCF_000260255.1 Octodon degus
TTTGTTCAACAAAAGTTTTCAAAAACTCTCTTGAGAATTATTAGGTTTAAAGAGTTTAAAAAATATTTTTGAGTCTTTTAATCATTGTCTTAACAGTTGCATGATTCATCACTGTTTCAAAGAGGCTCCCTTTCCCATATGCACCTTGCTCACAGCGTTGCAGCTTCTCCGCAAGGCAGTTGCCATTGTTCTGTGGAAAACAAGCTCGTCACCTTTCGGCGAAGCGTGGAGGAAGCTTCGCTCTCAGCTCGCACACTCTCAGGCACGCCGCGTCTCCGCATTGCTGGCGAAACGCAGCTGTGTGAAACTGTGAGCACCTCCACGGCCAACCAATCTTCCATCAGGAGCTTGCACTCCTCGTGAAAACATAAATGCTCGGCTCTTCCCAAGTAATAAATTCAATGAAACTCATCTCCGAATGGCCCAAGACTTAACACTTAATTTTTAGGGAAATGAATGACACTGCACAAATTTACCTGAGGAAACCTCATGATTAGATTCTTAGGGCGGAGGGGAGTGGTGAGCCCACCAAGGAGAGAGGGAATGTCAGGGGTTCAATTGTGCTGTCTGAGAAAAACGTATTATTAAAACACTTTAAAATTAATTAAATAAAAAGTAGCTCCAGTTAGTATACATGGTAAGATGTAAGCAGACTTGGTGAGCTTATGTGCTTTTGACCATGTGAAAATTTGGTCCAGTATACTGCATCATAATATTAAGGAGGGTATAGTAGAGGACAGAAGGCATTCCGAAGAAAAGGAATGAACTGGGGGACTGAGTGAGAAGATTTCTGAGCATATAGAAATATCCAGTCCAGAAAGGCTACCTGCAGTGGACCGAGTGAGTTCTCACAGAGAAGCCCTAGTCTATAATATGATGAGTATTTGGAGGCGAGGCCTTTGGAAAGTAATTGGGTAATGAGGATACAGCCCTGATCAATGGGAGGAATCTAGCCTTTCTGTCTTAGTCAGTTTGGATTGGCATGATAGTACCATGGATTGGCAGACTTGACATAAATGCATTCCCTACACTTCCAGAGGCGGATTAATCCAACATCAAGGTACCAGCTGAGTTCCCGGTGGAGGCTACCTTCCTGGTTCACAGATGGTCTTCTTTTTGCTGTGTTCTCACATGACAGAGAAATAGTTCACACCTCTTTTGTCTCTTCTTTTGAGGCCACTAATCCTATTCATAAGGGCTCTCCCTTCATGGTCTAATTACTTCCAAAAGCTGCCGTTCTAAAATGCCATCTCACTAGAAATGTGCCTTTAGCCTGTACACTGTGGACTCACAAACATGCACACCGTAACACCTTATAAGAGAAGTGGGAAAGATGTTCTCTGTTTCTGCTATGTGACGGTTTAGCAATGAGTCGTATCTCTACAAATGAGGAAAAACACCCTTGCTAGATTTCAGCCAGACCAGATAGCATCTTGACTTGGACTTCTGGTCTCCAGAAGTATGAGAAATAAGTGTTTGTAGTTTGAGACATCCAATCAAGTGTATTCTATCATTGAGACTGAGCTGGACAGGCCACAAGGTAGACTTTGGGCAGGAACTCTAAGCAGAGTTTTCTTGTAAGTTCCAGGTTTCTAGCAAACCAACAAAAAACATCTTATTCTTTGCAGACCAAAGATTATAAAATGTGAGATAATTATATCACAGCCTAACCTAAACAATACTGAACAAAAAGCTTACTTTGGAGGAGCTGGACAGAAAGAGAGGAAGTGAGGAAAACTGACCAAATTTTTCTCTGGTACCCAGAACTGCCTACAAACAGTAGCCACATAATTTGCATATTTCAATAGATGACCCTAAACATAGTTCAAGTAGGAATGAGATGGGGGAAAGCAGTTTCCTACTCATGTCAGTCATTATGGTTTCTGGCTATTTGTCCCCCAAAACCTCATGCAGTCATGGGGCAGCTACTAGAGTTTGTGATTAATTCATGATCCAATGCTAGGATTTTGGTTATGGGTGCTACAACCACCTTGGGGCAGATAGCCTGTACACAACAGAAGAGGGGAGAGAGGCTTACTAGGTGCTGCAGCTGCTGCCCCTCCCTTTGCTCTTCTCTGTTTTCTGCTGCCATGAACTGCTGCCCTCTGCCATGTGCCACTCTGTTTTGGAGCCCGCTGAGTAGGGACTGAAACCTCCACTTACTGTGAGCTAAGTAAACCTTTCCTTCCTTCATTTTGGGTATCAGGTATTTCATCCCAGCATCAAGAGAAAAATAACAAGAAAGCCCATATAAGCACACAGATTTCAAACAACTATGACCATTTCTCCCATGTCCTCTGCAACATAGGTTGATTGAGCCATGATCTCCACAGTAGAGACTTTTCCGTAAGGGCTCCCAGAACAGCATACAGTAAATACCCTCAATCAATATTAGGGTTTCTTACCATGCTCCATGTAATAGGAGCTATTATGTAGAGCATATGTGCTAGTGACTGTTCTAAGTATTTCATACCATTGTCTCATTTAACTCTTAAAAGATCTTATTCTTTTAGTCTGGTCATTGGAAAGATGACAAAGCATTGGCAGTCTGGGAGGAGCGTCATCTGATTGGCTTGGGATCCTCCTGGGAGATTGGTAGGGCACACTTCCAAGTTATCCCCGCCTCTACTTCCTGGTCTGCCACCAAGTAAGCAGCTTTGATCGACTTTGCTCTTCTGCTGCAATGTCTCTGCTTCAAGAGCAGCTAATTCCAGGCTGGATCTCCCACAGTCACAAGCCAAATTAAACCTCTCTTCCTTTAAATTGTAACTATCGTGTGTTGTGTCCAGCAACAGAAAAGCTGATTAATGAAAAAAAAAAAAAATGGTACCAGACAAGTAGGGTCATTGCTGTGACTGTACCTGACTGTGTGGCTTTGAAGACTTTGGAACTGGTTAGTTAGAGGAGTTTGGCAAGGTTTAGAGATTTAGTCTAGAGCAGACTTAGAATGCTACAAGCAGACCTTGGTTCATGATTCTGGCCAGATCTCAGAAACCAGAATGCTGATAGAAATGCAAACACTGAAGGCCAGACTCAGGAGATTTCAGCGAAGAGCAAGGACTCTATCTGCAGTGCGGGACTGAAGGTACTGTATGCTGCACTCAGAGCCTGAAGTTGGTCTATATTTTTCCCATGTCCTAAGATGTCAGGAGCCTGAGATTAGGAATAATGGACCAACTGGTCTGAAAGAAGAAATGTGGACACAGCCCAATATTCAGGCTACGGTATGAATGAAGTTGGTTGCTTTTTTTCATATTCATCTTAAAGAATTGGAGGCAAAAGGCAGAGCAGGAAAATTTGAAGAGCTTAAATTGTGGCCCATAAGGAACTATGTATAAATTTGGAACTAAAGGAGGCTGCCGAAGAGGTTAGCACCTTTATGAAGAATTCAAGTCCTATCTGTAAACAAGGACAGAGAATAATGACCTTCATAGTGTGGCCTTATCCATCATCTTATCATCAGGCCCAAGTGCACAAAACTGTCAACCTCTCCCTTGTGCAAAGTGTCCCTGAGTCCCACGCTTAAGAAAGACCTCTTAGAAAGATTGCTTCCTGGGACTCAGTCCACTACTCTCATGCCACTACCCAGGCATTCAGAGGCTGCTGCAACCACCGTCTGGGGTCCTGGCTTCCACTGGCACTCACAGCTGGCCTTGGCATTGTCTACATGGTGCTAGTTTCTCAGGCATGCAAAATACAAGTATTGTGGGGTTTAGAGGTTTGGTCCCAGGTTCTAAGGAAGACCTGGGGATCGAGGCAAGGAGCTCCTGAGAGGGCAGTGCAGGAAGCCATGGCGATGAAGCCAAGGGTGCAGAGCAGATCTCAGGCATCCAGAGACATCAGGAAGGTAGAGCATCTGCCAAGAAACGCTGCAGGCCAGAGCAGAGCCAGGAGAACAGAAGTTGGGTGCCTCACCAAGGTCACAGTGCAGAGATGCCCACGCCCTTTGGGACTCACGTCTCACTGCCATTTGTTCTGGATGCCAGACACGCAGTTGCACAACTAATGCTTGCCCTGCTAGATACCACTCGGGTTAATCCAACTCTTTTCTACTCCTCTAATCCTCATTTTTGGAATGAGGATGTTTACCCTGAGTCACTGTACCTGGAGAACTTGTTTTATTTTTCCCCAGTAATTCATGGCTAAGTTTGCCTCTAATCTCAGATGATTTTGACTTTTATAAAATGCTAGAATTGTTGAAGCTTTGGGGAAAGGATTATTGCCTTTCTGGTTGTATGCAGGGTAGCCATACTATGTTAGGTAGAATTATGAACTCGCACTGTCTACATTTTGGTGCAAGTTTGGCTTACATGGGTATGTTTGGATGTGAAGTTGACAAGAGGTGAGTTGTCATGAAGTGTCTGTTTGACTGAGTCTAGGCTCTGCCTTGGGAATTAGGGGAATACACTTGTGGGTGTATGTCTGCATGGCTCACTGGTGGGTCTGTGTCTGGCCTTTGTCCCTCCTCTCTGTTCTGCCCTTGTGCTCCATTTTCAGGCCCCCTTGAGCTCAGTAGCTTTGCCTCACCTTTCCACTATGTGTTTGTGCTCTACAGCCTCCCAAGATTAATTAGGGTCCAAATTAGACCTCTGCTTCTCTAAATTGGGAGTAGCAGGTGTTTTGATGGGATAAAAAGAACTAATGTGGGGCTGGAAAGATAGCTGAGCAGTCTAAGCACCTACCTGGCAAGCACAAGGATCTGGGTTTGATCCCTGGAATCACTATGAGTCCAAGCTGTATAGCAAGACCCTGTTCCGAAGAAAGAAAAGAAACAAAGAAAGAAAGAACTAATACAAGAGCTAAGAGACAGAAAATCTTAGACCACAAAGCTGAAAGGGCTCAACAATGAATCTTAAATTCATTAAGTCTAGTTTACAGGTGTGTATTTTTCCACTGTCACACAGACTTTGAGAAGAGGCCGTCTCTGGTCTTAGCTCCTCATTTGGCAATTTATGTGGTTGGGGAATAGGACAATATAATATAGACCAAGATGCGGGCTGCGAAAATGCCTAATGTGCCCAGAGTTCTCTCAGGTTGCTGTCCTGGTCTGAACCCAGTCCCCACACTAGCCAAATCCACCTGAATGCCACTACGTCATGAAATCTCCTTTATCAATGCTCCCCTACCTGCTGAATTGATCTTCCATTTGACAGTTGTCTGTGCAAGCCTTTACATCCTATGGCATGGGAAATTTGCATCCTAAGTAGCCACTGATTTGCATGCCTCTATGCTATAGGCCTTCTGTGTGGAGGACCTGTCTTTCTTATCTTTCAGTTCCTAACACCTAGGAGTGTGTGGCAAAGGAAAGGTGTCCTCATCAACAATGTTAATTAGACTATCAAGCCATTGTCATTCCTTTCACTTCAGCCACTAGGACTGTATATTATTAGCTCAATTTTTTCTCCAAGTGTCCATGTATAAATGCAATAAACCCAGAGGAATTTTCTCCTCCCAACTTGAAAATTAGAGGACAAAAAGCTCAACTTACTTCAACCATGATAACTATGATAACACTCTTCCTCAGCAGTTGTACCTATGTGTAACTGCTGTCCTATTTACTATTGGAGTATAAATTTTTTAGAAGACAGAACTCTTCTTGATTCTTGGTCACTATTGCATTTTTAGGCCTGGGCAGTAACTGAAATGTAGTAATTGCTTGTGTCTACTATACGTGGAGAACAGGGTAAATACCTGAGTCAGAGACTTGGGTTTACATCTTTCTTTTTAATTAATTAATTTATTTATTTATTTGGTATAGGGTCTCACTATGCAGCTTGGACTTCTAGTGAACCTCCTGGCTCAGCCTCCCCAGCACTGAGATTACAGGTGTATGCCAACATGCCCAGTTTCAATGGCCCACACAGTGTGCCCATGTTCCAGGGCCAGCATCACATGTGGTACCAGGGATAGAACCATGGTCCTTGCGCCTGCCAAACAGGCACTTAGACTGCTGAGCTATCTCCCCAGCCCTGAGTTTTTGTCTTGCCTGATACCGGGTATCTATAAAACTGGACAAGCCTTATCCATCTGGACTCATATTTTTTTCCTTTAAAATGATCAAAATAACAAAAAGTATAGATTGTACCTTCATTAAATATGTAGACGTTTAATATCCTCAACAATGCATATTTATGGGGTGGGTGGTAGGATGGCAGGGAGGCATGCTCCCAGGTAGCAGAGTTCCTGCCCAGCTGTCATCAGGAGAGAAGGTCAGCAAGGACACACAATGCAGAGTGAAGCTGGCAACAGCATCCGGCTTAGCAATAGTGCAGGAGGCAGTGCACTCTTACCGCAGACCCTCTCGGCCAGGTCTGTGGAGTCTTTCCTCGTTCCTAAGGTCTCTAGATCTATCAAACATGTTTTTGACATGACAGACAAGAATAGATTGAAAGCAACTACACTCCAAGTACATGATTATTCAGAAGAAGTGAACAGCTGTTATCCTTAACTTGTTCTACACTCTTACTGCTATTCTTAACTTGTTCTACACACACTCTTACTTTTTCACTAAGATAAGTCACACTAGGCTCAGGACAAAGTGAAAATTTCTTATTTTTCTTGCTTACAAATCTCAGATACAACTTACACAAAGCTGGGAAGCCCACAGGTACCTCCGCCTTTTCTTCACCCTGATTAAATGGGCAGCTTGGAAGGGCTGCAGCTGGAGAAGCGTCACAGGCTAACACAGATGAGGACGCCACACTCCACACTTGGCAGCTTTGAGGTCCTGTGCAGCACGATTCTTTCTTCCTTTTAGCAGTGTTGAAAGGTTGCGTGAGATCTACGTGTGGTGCCAACTATTTATATTCCGCTCATGTTTTCTCACAAGCGCCAGGACTCGACGACACATCATGTGTCGCATCACTGCAGTCAAAATCTCAGTGGCTCCATTTCCAGCTTCTCTGCACTGCAACTGACAGGTGACTCTGAATACAGCAGCAGTCGTTGAGCTACTGCTGTCGCCTCTGGAGCCGTAACAGCTGCAGTTCTCTCTGCGTCTTGTGCTCCCGGGATGGGGGAAAGGCCTCAGAAAAGTGCCAATCCAGTCACAAGCTCCGGAACACCAACCCCAGCTGCAGATTCTGCAGACCAAGCAGCATCTGGCATCGTCCTTCCTGTGGAGATCAGTGTTTTTATAAAGTGAACAAAGGTCTCTGGACACCACTAAGAAAATAAAACGGTGAGATTTTTAATGACCATGTTTTACTTAAAGCATCTTCCATTAAAATTCTCATACTTCATAAATATGATGCAAAACGGAAACGCTACAGCTATCTTGCCAGAGGCTGGGGCATTAGTAGTGATGTACAGTTGTTACTGGGGTCACTGTTAATTTCCTTTAATTGTCTTTGTAGAACCTTGAGTTGCCCACTGGTGTCTCACATAGCCAATTATATGTACATTTCTTGCCATCTCCAAGAAATAGGTGAAAATGAATGTTGTCCTTGGCTGTGTTTGACTGCAGGCACTGAAGAAGTAAAGGACTTTCTCTACCTCACCAGGGTACAGTATCTTGGGGATGAGGGCTCCCCGCAGTGTGAGGCCATGTGAGAAGCTGCAGGTCAGATTCCCTGAAGAAATTAGAGGCTGAAGAGAATTGTGTTATTTTAGAATTGTGTGGCCCTGCAACTCTCCTTGAAGGCTCTTCAGAGACACTGCCCTTGAGAGGTAAGAGTGCAGTCTAATCACAGAGAGGCCTAGAGCAGAGCAGAGACTCCCAGGGCCAGGTGGCAAGTGCACCTGGGAATGACTTGCAGCTGTTGTACGTGAGCTTGGGGGCTGTAATAGAGCAGCCAGCAGAACAGTGTAGCGAAAGCCTTCCAAGGGCACAAGTTCAAGACATTGGGGAATATGCAAGAGAAAAGGCACACTTCAGGGACATCTGCATTCCATCAGCTCAAGGAACTGCTAGAGAGGACCTCACTTTTTGAGGACCTCATAGTCAGGGGAAACACTTGTCAGCTCTTCCTGGCTGTGAATACCGAGGGCATTGTGGTGAACCTCAGAGACCGAGTGCCGAACTGCAACCCACTTGTTTATCACAAGGTGCCAACACTGCAGTTAAACCTGAGTGCTGAGGTTTTAGCTTAGAAAAAGACATCTGCTATCCAGTGATCAACTGCTGGGGCGCCTTGGCTCAGGCGCTCACAGAGAGGACTCCTGTGCCCCCAGCGGCATGCAGGTCATAGGTTCACCACCGCGGACCTGGGAGAGGGCAGCGAATATGCCCCTAGAAAAGGAAGATGGTGACGAAGAGCACTGGGCAATCCAAGAACTTGCAGGAGTAGTAAAGGATGGGAACTATAGCTGTGAAATGCCTGGGGAGAGGCTGCGTAGCATGATTTGAAGGGTGACTGACAAATTCTTGTTTATTATTGCAGCAGACTTTTCAACACAAGTGCAACTTTAGAAGGCATTTAAATATTGCTAATGAATTCCTTTGCTACTAATATCTAATAATACATACAAAGAGCATTTGAGAATGAGGTCTACAGTACTGAAAGTGGTGGAGCAATATCTGCACAGTGTTTGCTTCTTCTATCTTCTGTAAACTGCTATTCCATGGCATTTATTCCTACAGCAGGACTCCAACCAAGGTTGTACACCAGCCTGCACTAGAGAAAGCCTGCTCGCACCCAGAGGTCAGCATTAGTCAACCAAGTCTTCTCCTCAGAATTCAGAAAAGTCTGATACATGAGACTATTCCCCAAGCATGTATGTATAATTATATTAGTATGGGCAGTGACGCTCACTATTTGCACTACATGAGAATCATCTAGTCAGGCTAGAAAAATGCACGTGCTCCAGGATTCTGGCTGAAAGGCTCTGAGTAAAGACCTGCACCTTGTGATGGAAGCCCCTTGGGAAATCCGAGCTCATAGTTCTGTTTGAACGCACTGGTACAGCTTAGTTATTAATTAGTCCCCCACTTATCAATTTCCTCAGTACTTTGCCATCAGAGGATTTTTCTCTTCGAATCATGTCAAAGTTTTTCATTAAAAACTTTTAATAGCTTCCCAGGGCATGGTAAAATGATTTTAAATTCTAACATGGCATTCAAATATCTACCTGCCTTAGAAATCTACCTTCAAACTCTCTTCCCAGTTTTAGACCTTGCCCTACTTCATAAAACTATGAAGTTCAACTTAACAAATGTGCCATTTTCTTCCAAAAGGCGTTTGTATTTCAATATCCCAATTACTGTCCCATATAGTTCTGCTATGCTAAAGTGACCTTCCTCTACAGCATTTAGAAAAAGTCTACCCATCTTTGTGTGCTTGTGGTGTCCTCTCCCCAAGCCTTCAGCAGAGCTGGGTGACTGCTGCGTACTCCTTTGCTGTCGTGCATATACCATAATCTACATCACATGATACTGGAGCAGCATATGGCAGAGACACCACTAAGTGGTCAGCACACTCAAGTTCGTTTTCCTTTTTCTGGACACATAGGAAGAGCATGTTGCCCACCTTAATTTATTGCTATACTAAGGCTATATTTCATCTTCTGGTCAATAGAGTGTAAAGAGAAGCTATGAAAGCGATTTCCAGAGAGAGCCCTTGAGAGTATTCCTTGGGAAACTTTTATTCTTTCTTCCCTTACCATGAAAACCTGCGATCAATGGTACAATTCTTAAGTTTAGGGTCTGGGCCTGAGTCATTTTTCAAGGTGCTCAGTGAACATGTATTAATTTGATAACAGCATATAATTAAAACATGCAATGTGGAGTGCACAAACAAGATTGAAAGCTCATCACAGTGGGCAGGGCAGGGCACAGGTCTCTAAACAGAGACTGCGATAGAGCAAGGCGTGGAAAACTCCACCAGAAGGTCGGTGTGTCCTTTGGGGAAGGAGCTGACAGACTGGGAGGGTCAGCGTGGCGTTTGTCTTCAGAGCACGTGAGGTACTGTGGGATAATGTTCAACTCTGATTCCTTATACTTCTTAGGTTTTCTGAATCTACTCTTATCCAATTAGATTCAGGGATAATACAGAATAAGTTGGAGCAGGCATTATAATTTTTATTTCAGACAATGACATTGAAACAAAATAAGGCTAAACACTTGCTCAAGATCTCACTCTAAAGGGCCGGCCAAATAGCTCGGAGGATTAAAGCACCTGCAAACAGGTACAAGGGCCGGGGGTTCGATCCCCAGGCCTGCCGTCCTGGCCCCGCCACCTGGGTGTGCTGAGATGGCAATTAAGACTGGGCCTGGTGGCATGCACCTGTAATCCCAGCTCTTGGGAGGCTGTACACAAGCAGATTACTACGAGTCTGAAGATGGCAGAATCGAGTCCCACTTTGTGTCCCTTATCCTGCTTAGCCAATTCCTAAGGTTCTTCTGCTTCTGTCAGCGACTGCACAGCTGGTGCCAGTGTAAACGGCCAGCTAGATAAAGGTCTGTCCTTATTTTAAAAAAAACTATGGTACGAAATAACTATAGCTTTCCAGCCCTCCGCAATAGAGTTGTGTTCATAGGAGAGCTTCGGCGAGCTGTAACACAGAGATGGCAAGCTGCATCTCTGTGAGGCTGGACTCGGTGTGCAGAGGCGGGTCGGGGCAGCACCACCAGCAGGGCCGTAGGAGAAGAGAAGTCACGCTGAAGACCAAGGAGACAGACTACGGCTGCAGTGCTGCAGCTCACGAGTGACCTCGGTGAGAAGCTGCGCCAAGGGGACGAAGGGGTTCGGCCAGCTCGCCCCTGCAGGGCCGCCCTCCCTCCAAGGGGCCGTTAGTCCTCAGGGCCACACGGGGCCACGTGGAGGCCTCTCTCGCACCCAGCGGGCCAGGCTCTCAGCTTTCATGCCCAGCGGCCTGCCGCAGGCCTGGCTCGTCCTTCCCGGCACGCCAACGAGAAGGAAGGGCCGCTCTTCCGACTCGTGACTCTGTTCTCGCTCAGGCTGAGTGAGGAAAATATCCGCCTTGTTTCCTGGTGGGGCGGGGCATTGGATTTGCCTTTAATGGGAAGAACCAAGCGCTGCAGCAGGCTGCGCGTGTCCCTGGACGCGGGGGAGAGCGTGAAGTTGGGCCCTAGCGCTGGAGCAGCAGCAAGCTGGCGATGGGTCAGACCGCACCCATGAGGGAATCTGCCACTATGAGCGAATTTTCCCAGGGAGGGACGCCTGACAGGTAAGCAAGGACCCATTCACTAGACCAAAGAAATACCTGGCGAAAGCCACAGGGTACACACCAGTATCAGTCCCCTGTCGGGTCCCAGTGGGGAAGGGCACTGGGCTGCTCCCATCCTGCAGCTCCAGCTGGCTGGCAGCACTCAGGACACTGTTTCAGCAGAGACGCCCTCGCAGCGCAAGTGAGCCCTTCCATCCTTTGCTTTACAGGGCTGCCTGTACTTTCATTTGATACCTCACACATTAAATTTAAATACGATAATAGTGAAGCTGTCTGCTGTAAAAACTGCCTGTCTTCAAATTCTGCAGAATTTAGTAGGTGATGCAACACTGTAATGGCGTTAGCTACCATGTATTAAAATATCACTATATCCCAACTAAATTATATTTAGAACCACTTGCAAGTTAGATATTATGTCTGTGTACTATTTTACATTAAAAATGTAATTGCCTAAAAGTTGGGCAAGGGAGGGAGGAATTGAAACTCCCGGTTTTCCAAGAGAAGAAAAATACAAGGAGTAGTCAGAGAAAAAGAACAGATGTTTCCAATTTGAGAACTTGTTATATGTGAGCAGACCTCCCTCACAACCAGGCCACCCCCAGCTGCTTCTCCAATCGCCCTCTACTTGCTGAGCCTTTTGTGCTGCCCTGAGATCCAGCCATGGACCCTCCAGAGAGCCTCTTGTCTTAGCTTCCTCATGAATGAGGCAAGAACTTCCGCAGGCAAGTCTGAAGCCTGAGCACCAAGCCCTTTCCCCACTCTCGGGCTCAGCCTAGCACCACTCAAGGCTAAGGGTTTCCATCTGTTAGTTCACCACCGTGCTCCACCGCCCTGGTACCTTAATCACCACGGGTTATACTCTATCAGTGGGGAAATGATTACAAATTCCAAGGAAGTGATTTACAAATAAATTTTCATGACTTCCTACCATAAATTTGAGATTGCGTAGAGAGTACGCGGTTCTTTCCACCTTAATGAGAATGTAAGAGAAGGATCATTATGTAAAAGCTTCTCAGAATTATGAAGTTTAAGGGCTCCATGAGCTTTTATCACTCACTTGAGGATAATATACTTTTTCTAAGGCCTACAAAACAGTGATTTTATTAAAGAGCTTTATCATAGGCAGCGTTTCCGTGAACTATCCTTTCTTAGGAAGTGCTTTCCTACGAAGTCTGATGGAGACAAGCCTTCGGTTCTTGTTCTTGCCTTTGATGAAGAGCATGGTACAAATACTCCTTCACCTTACGCCACACATGAAATACAACCACCTCGCGCGACCCAAGGAACTCTGCCACGCTGTGAAATGCAGCAGCCGCCTGAGCCACCTGAGGGTGCCTGGCTTCGCAGCTGCAAGTATAATACTAATAAATTTAATCGCGAGCGCTTATTGAGTGCCTGTGACATGATCTATAGTGTGCATTGGAAAGGGCAGCAGCCGTGTCGCTGTGCACTGCGCAAAGTGCTGCGAGCCTGTCACTCCGATAGTGAATTTACACTTGGAAACGCATGGGAATTTGCTGTTCTCGAGGTCCATTTCATTTCTCCCGTGACTTCCGGAAGGTGAGCATTTTTCTGAGTTGAACAGTGCTGGTTAAAGCCTTTTTTCTTTCTCTTTCTTTCACATGTGTCTTACTCAAGCCAGCTATTCCATCTGGTTTTCAATTAAAGCAAACCAAGAGAAATGTGCTGAGGGGCTGTGTGTCAGGCGAACGTTTCCCAAGGAATGTTCTATGTCGTTTCCATCTTACATGCTGCCTTCAAAACTGAGCTTCTATGCAAATGTGACTCAGCTGTGCCTGCTGTGAGACATGGATTCATCAGCCGAATCTCAATTCAGACATTTCTCAACTATCCGGAAATGTACTTAAAATAAATCTTTTCATTTTTTTACCTCAAAGTGCTTACGTTGCATTGTGCTATGTTTTGCTCCAGCTTGTGAATGCTTTTGTCATTGTGCTACATCCAAACACAATTTCTATCAACCTTCCTGTGACTAAATCACAGATGTAATGTCCGGGTGAGGAGATGATGGTAGGAAATAGAGAGTAAGCAAAGGCAGGGACAGAAAACAGATGCACCTATTTGGAGCACAGAGCATGTGATAGCAAAAAGTGTTGAAAGAGTTTGGCAAAGCGTGGCCAAGACATAAAGCAGAACTGACTCTGGATATTAGCAATAAGCCCAGGCAAGTAGAAATGTGAACTAAAATGAGGAGACTGATGTTCAACCAAGCAACAAGTTTCTATGAAGCATGAACCAGGCAATCACAACAGTGCAGAAGGTCAAGTAGAATTGATAATCCAGCGGCAGCCAATGGGGTTTCTGCAGCTACCCCAGCTCTTTTTTTTTTTCAAAGTTTTATTGATAAACAGATAGCAATGAGACAGTTTCAAATTAAATCAGAAGTACAGTTTCAATGAATAATACACTGCATATATTCTTCTTAGTGGTTAATTGCTGTACAAGATGCGAACTTGAGATCCTATTTACAAACACCATTAGAACAAATCATTCTATTCATTAAGAGAATGCAACTATATATCTATCCTAA
>NW_004524588.1:19575040-19577843 GCF_000260255.1 Octodon degus
GCTTACATCAGCACTGCGAGACACAAAAGCCAGAAAGCTGGAGGGAAATTCTATGTCAGGGACCTGGTGAAGTCACGGACTTGCACGTCAGGAGGTGGGGCTCTAGAGATGAGACATGAAAATGAACAAGAAATATTAGGTCTCTGGGAACCAGTGCTTATGTGCTGGGCTTTGTCTAGTTTTCATTTAAATGTGTCCATAAGGGCTGGCCAAATAGCTCAGCAGACTAGAGCGCCTGCTTAGGCAGACACAGTGGCTGGAGTTCGATCCCCAGCACGCCGTGCCAGCCCCACTCCTGGGGCATGCTGAGATGGTGTTTAAGACTGGGCATAGTGGCACACACCTATAATCCCAGCACTTTGGAGGCTGAACACAGGCAGATCATTATGAGTCTGATCTATGTGGTGAGACCCTGTAGACACTCTAGACCCTTACTAAAATACCAAAAAAAAAAAAGATAAGTAAAATAAATGTGTCCATATTTGTGTTTATGTGTGTGTATGTGTGTGTGTGTGTGTGTGTGTGTGTGTGTGTGTGGGTATGCACATGCTAATGCCTGAGAGAAGCAGAGACAAACATAGACAGAGACAGACAGACAAAAAAAAAAAAGGAGAAATAAGGTAAGTTTTACCTTGTACATGGAAAAGCTATAAAGATAAATATTCAAAAGTCACTGATAAAAATAGAATGCCACTGAGTGCGGAAGTTGTTTATTTGTTTGTTCAACAAAAGTTTTCAAAAACTCTCTTGAGAATTATTAGGTTTAAAGAGTTTAAAAAATATTTTTGAGTCTTTTAATCATTGTCTTAACAGTTGCATGATTCATCACTGTTTCAAAGAGGCTCCCTTTCCCATATGCACCTTGCTCACAGCGTTGCAGCTTCTCCGCAAGGCAGTTGCCATCGTTCTGTGGTAAACAAGCTCATCAACTTTCGGCGAAGCATGGAGGAAGCTTCGCTCTCAGCTCGCACACTCTCAGGCACGCCGCGTCTCCGCATTGCTGGCGAAACGCAGCTGTGTGAAACTGTGAGCACCTCCACGGCCAACCAATCTTCCATCAGGAGCTTGCACTCCTCGTGAAAACATAAATGCTCGGCTCTTCCCAAGTAATAAATTCAATGAAACTCATTTCCGAATGGCCCAAGACTTAACACTTAATTTTTAGGGAAATGAATGACACTGCACAAATTTACCTGAGGAAACCTCATGATTAGATTCTTAGGGCGGAGGGGAGTGGTGAGCCCACCAAGGAGAGAGGGAATGTCAGGGGTTCAATTGTGCTGTCTGAGAAAAACGTATTATTAAAACACTTTAAAATTAATTAAATAAAAAGTAGCTCCAGTTAGTATACATGGTAAGATGTAAGCAGACTTGGTGAGCTTATGTGCTTTTGACCATGTGAAAATTTGGTCCAGTATACTGCATCATAATATTAAGGAGGGTATAGTAGAGGACAGAAGGCATTCCGAAGAAAAGGAATGAACTGGGGGACTGAGTGAGAAGATTTCTGAGCATATAGAAATATCCAGTCCAGAAAGGCTACCTGCAGTGGACCGAGTGAGTTCTCACAGAGAAGCCCTAGTCTATAATATGATGAGTATTTGGAGGCGAGGCCTTTGGAAAGTAATTGGGTAATGAGGATACAGCCCTGATCAATGGGAGGAATCTAGCCCTTCTGTCTTAGTCAGTTTGGATTGGCATGATAGTACCATGGATTGGCAGACTTGACATAAATGCATTCCCTACACTTCCAGAGGCGGATTAATCCAACATCAAGGTACCAGCTGAGTTCCCGGTGGAGGCTACCTTCCTGGTTCACAGATGGTCTTCTTTTTGCTGTGTTCTCACATGACAGAGAAATAGTTCACACCTCTTTTGTCTCTTCTTTTGAGGCCACTAATCCTATTCATAAGGGCTCTCCCTTCATGGTCTAATTACTTCCAAAAGCTGCCGTTCTAAAATGCCATCTCACTAGAAATGTGCCTTTAGCCTGTACACTGTGGACTCACAAACATGCACACCGTAACACCTTATAAGAGAAGTGGGAAAGATGTTCTCTGTTTCTGCTATGTGACGGTTTAGCAATGAGTCGTATCTCTACAAATGAGGAAAAACACCCTTGCTAGATTTCAGCCAGACCAGATAGCATCTTGACTTGGACTTCTGGTCTCCAGAAGTATGAGAAATAAGTGTTTGTAGTTTGAGACATCCAATCAAGTGTATTCTATCATTGAGACTGAGCTGGACAGGCCACAAGGTAGACTTTGGGCAGGAACTCTAAGCAGAGTTTTCTTGTAAGTTCCAGGTTTCTAGCAAACCAACAAAAAACATCTTATTCTTTGCAGACCAAAGATTATAAAATGTGAGATAATTATATCACAGCCTAACCTAAACAATACTGAACAAAAAGCTTACTTTGGAGGAGCTGGACAGAAAGAGAGGAAGTGAGGAAAACTGACCAAATTTTTCTCTGGTACCCAGAACTGCCTACAAACAGTAGCCACATAATTTGCATATTTCAATAGATGACCCTAAACATAGTTCAAGTAGGAATGAGATGGGGGAAAGCAGTTTCCTACTCATGTCAGTCATTATGGTTTCTGGCTATTTGTCCCCCAAAACCTCATGCAGTCATGGGGCAGCTACTAGAGTTTGTGATTAATTCATGATCCAATGCTAGGATTGTGGTTATGGGTGCTACAACCACCTTGGGGCAGATAGCCTGTACACAACAGAAGAGGGGAGAGAGGCTTACTAGGTGCTGCAGCTGCTGCCCCTCCCTTTGCTCTTCTCTGTTTTCTGC
>NW_004524588.1:19598283-19604294 GCF_000260255.1 Octodon degus
AAAAAAAAAAAAAAAAAAAAAAAAAAAAAAAAAAAAAAAATTAACAGGGTAGTTTTGGAAAAGGAGAGAAAGAGCCAGTAGATTGAGACACAAGAGAAAAACCACAAAACTTAAAGATGAATTGAGCATGGGTGTAAACAAGAAAGAGGCTTGATGGAAATCAGCGACATATATGCCATGTGATAACAAGCAAGTCCTGGAAATTCAGAGAGTGGGGCTTGGCCTTTGCTGGCCTACATCATCTCAGGAAACAGCTGTTCCGCGGGTGATCCACGGGAACCAGCGCTTGTGGACAAGGTGAGCCTAGGCAGGATCCGCAGCGAGGCTAAGCCCGTGTTGTCTCTGCCCAGCCACCTGTGCAGATAACAAAAGCTTCCAGAATTCTGAGTTAAGAAAAGCCATCAGGAATCAGGAAAATCATAAACACCTTCTAGGAAGATATGGGACTAGGCTTGGCTTCGAGGATGAGGATGCTTTGAATGAAAGGACGCTGGGAAAAATTTTCCAAATTTTGTGAAGTATTCTATAAACCATGGTCCAAACATGGCAAAATACATGAACTATATTGCTTTCTGGCAAATCTGTAGACCACATTTTCAGATAAAAACCATTTTAGCATTCTGGTGGCTGGGATACTTTGCGTTTGGGGTTGAATACTTTTCTTTCCCAGGAATTCATATAGTGAAGATTTAAGGCCCTGGGAGGCTACATTTGGAGATGGGGCTTCTAAGGAAGTTAAATGATGTTACATGCTTCTTTGATACAATAGTATCAGTGCTCTTATGAAAAGAGACAACCACAGCACCCGCTGCCCCTTCCCCGGCACTACCATTAGGAAAGATGGTGAAAACACAGCAAAGTGCGAGGGCTCTGCCCAACACGAATCCGGATGCTTCCTTGATTGGGATTTCTGGGCCTTCGCTATTGCTCAAAAGTAAATTTCTATTGTTTAAACGGCCTAATCTGTGGTATTTTGTTACAGCAGCCCATTCAAACCATAAATCAGGCTTTCGCACTGGTTATTAATGATTAACAGGAATTTAGCAGTGGGTGAACTATGGGGCGTTTTGGAGAGGGGTGTGCAATAAAGAATGATTTGCTGGAAAAGATCAATTAGAAAGTCAGTGTGCAGGGTCACGACTATGATGGGATGGACAGCGAGGAAAGTTGGTCTGCAGGCTGCGGTTCAAATTAGGATCCGAGGAGCACTCGGTGTGCAGCTGAGCGCTCTGCACCGCGCAGCTCTCGGGGCCTGGGTAAGTCTCTCTGTGAAGGGGCAGACAGTTGCGTCCCCTGGGGCGGGGAGCAGCGCCTGGCCCAAGGCCCAAGCGGGGTGGAGCTATAGGCCGGAAGGCGAGAGTCCTACATTACGGGGTTTTTTTAACACACGTTATTTCAATAATCTGTGTGTAATTCTACAAGAATATTTTACTAGAGAGAAAGATACAAATCAAGATAGACGGCAGAGATGTTCTGACTGGCAAAATGACAGCAATTGGCAGGGTACTGGCTCATACAAGGGCATAGAAAGATGAGGCTCGGTTGATTATAAGGGCTGTGCTGGAATTCTATCGTCTGTTTCAGAAATCAGTGTGCGCAAGAGAACCGAAATGTATTGAATTTATCCTCAGGCTGAATCCACGAAAGATATGTAGGAAACTTGAAACAGCGTCATTTTCCATATGTCCAGTTTAACCTCCATTATAAGGTTTTAAAAATGCCAGCCCTGTGCTTCCCCGCCGTCAGCGATCGGGACTCCATTATTCCTTTTCCTAAATGGGCAAGAAGAGCTGAAGGCAGAGCAGAGAGAAATTCACGCGAGGCTGGTAGAAATCATTTCACACTCCTGGAAAAAGACAACTGCAATTGTCGTGCGTGACCTCTGGTAACAGCCTCTGCCTTCCAGGAATCAAGATTGATTTTCCATGTCAGTATAGGTGAAAGCCAATTGCCCAGGAGTGGAGATTGATGGTCTATGGAAATGCAGCAGGTTTTCTGGAGCGCGAGTCTGCAGCCAGCATCATGGGTGGCAGATGAAGGGGGTCCTATTCCCCTGCCCAGAGGTGACAGTGCGAGTGTGTGTGCCTTTGTGTATGTTGTAAAGCAATAATAAAACTCAGTGTTCAAATGGTAGCTTCCTGCCAAAGCCTCCAAGGCATTTTAACGATGTTCCTCTGCTCTGTACCTTTACTATAAAGACTCAAAAGAAAAAAAAAAAGTAGCAATCTGCTTTCTTCCAGGGTTGAGTTGAGAGACACATCAAAACCTTACAGAGTGGGCCAGGTCATGGCTCAGTGGAATAAGCGCTTCCCTGGCAAGCGCAAGAGCCTGAGTTCAATCCCTAGTTCCAAAAACAAAAAGATAAAAACAGGGCTGGGGAGATGGCTCGGTAGAATAAGCGCTTCCCTGGCAAGTGCAAGGGCCTGAGTTCAATCCCTGGTTCTGAAAAAAAAAACCTTACAGAGTGACAATGACTAAGCTGGATTTTTGTAACCAGCATGGCAAACTGGAACTTTAAAAGTTAGATTTTTTTCTTTCTCTTAGAGCTAAGCAATTTCCCCCGAAGTTCCTCCTGCTGAGCACATAACCAATACCACCTCCTCTCCTCGGCCAACAAGAAATGACAACTATGCAGACACAAGCCCGGGGAAGCGCGAGTTGGGGTCCCTTTCTCAAGAAAGTGAAATGTTGTAAATCAAAGATGGTTGGAAGTGCTAAAATGAGTATGAAGATGCACATCATCTTTCCCCACCCTCCCGTCTGTTTCTTACCCCAAAAGACCCTTCCCCGCCTGTACAAGGTGACATGATGACTTGAGGCAAATGCTCCCCTCCGCCTCCTTAGAGCTAGTTTGGAACACATCCTCCTTTCCTTTTTCACAAAATAGATGGCCTCCGTTGACTTGGTCAACTGCAAGCAAAAGAGCTTGAACATGTTAACCTAGGAGGCCAGTACCATTTTCAAGAATGGACGGCTCATTCTTGAAGTATTTATATAGAGTGTAGAATGACTGGTGATGTCACAGTTTGAGGGGTGAGCTGCAGTTCAGGCTGCATCCACATACACAGTCATAGGGTGCAGAGGGAGCTTGGCCACCAGTCCTGCCACTGACCATATCTGTCCCCAAAATTCTACCCCAAAGAGCCAGACACACAAGCGACAGTCACCAAATGGGAAGCAAAATAGCATTGGAGACAAATCTGCCATGGAACACATGATGTAGACCTGGAACCTGGACACACCTGCTCCTCCCTTGAATTTTGGATAGCCAGACGTGCACTGCCGATTCTACTCCTGGCCTTTGCAGTTCCAGAAGGAGGCATAGGAGTGGAGGTAGCTCTCACTGGCCTTCCAGGAGAACAACAGGTTTGAATTTTCTTTAAGGCATTTCCTTAAACTGTATATAAATTGTGCAGTGAGTTTACTTTAAAGGTAATATTAAGTGTTGATATTTTCTATGTGCTGCTGCATTTTGAATATTAACACAAAGCTGTATCTCCTTCACACTTAGAAGGGAGACCCCTTAGCTCCTTTCCGTGCCCTGACAAGGATGGAGCTACCAAAAGGCAAAGTGTGGCATTGGATGAACGACTGTGGAGGGGAGATCAGAAAGACAGATTATGAGACCCTGGAACAAAACAAATGGCTTAACCCAGGCTAAAATCAGCATTTCAGAACGCTAATCTGGCTCAGCTCCAAACAAGCACCACACATGTGATACAGCTGGTTGCAGTCTCGAGAATCTGAAGAGCCTAGGCTGTCAGGGTGGGAGCCAGGGAGGAGCAGCTTATCCCAAGGAAGTAGAGGGAGGTCAGGGCAGCCCAAGGCCAATGCTTGAAAGGCCATCAGCAGACCAAGGTCTATGAAGTGAGTGGACAGCTATGATGGAGATGAGCAGAACTGCAAGGCCTGGTCAGTACGGGTGTGCTGAGGACCCGACACAGGGGCAGTGGCAGCAAGATCAGTTTTGATAATAGGTCCCAAGGCTTCATGCTTGTGGTTGGGCCAGGTTAGGTCTGGAAACCTCACAATGGAAGACCTCAGGACAGAGGCACCTGTCACACACTGCAGAATCTGGCTTTTGTGTGGCCCAGTGGTGTTCACCAAACCATAAATGATGCCTCTATCAGGGTTCAGAGACATCTAGAGATGTTAAATGAATGGGTAGAAAAGACCCCGAGGAACTTACCTGACAACAGCCAAGGAAGGTGGGAACACACTCCTGTTATGAAGAAGATACTGAGGTACTCAGTGGTATCCACTCACAGAGACTCAGAATTGGGAAGTGAAATGTTAAGAATTTAGAGGACAACTCAGCTTCTGTCACTTGGATGTGTTATTCCTCCTTGGTATTCTGAGGATCCATGCCTAAGGGACAGGTTTTGAGTGTTAAAAAAAAAAAGTCAAATCACGTCTTACCATAAATACTGAACAAATGAAAAGCACTGCTCTGTGTTACCATAAGAAAATAACATCCAAGGTGTGAGAGAGAGGATTGGCCTGCCAGCCCTGGATGCCCCAATCTAGGCAAGGCTGGCCACGCCCTCGCATCTGGAGGACTCTCCCGTCCCAACCAAGCTCTGCCTGTGGGCAAAGCGCCAGGCTCTCTGCTGTTCATTTACCCTTTGCTGCTGGAGCAACTTTGCAAAGAACAGTCTCTAAAACACCTCCACAGGTGTTATGATTTGCACGTAGGTGTTCCCAAAGCCTCATGCAGTCATAGAGCAGACTTCTAGAGCTTGTCATTAACTCAAGATCCACTGGGTTGTGAGTGGGAGTGCTGCACCTGCCCTGGGCAGGTAATTTGCATTACAGTGTAAGGAGGTCCGAGGAGCTAGCTGCTTGAGCGGCTGCCACTCCTCCCTCTGCTCTTTGCTGCTGCTAGGAGAGCTGCTCTCTGCCCTGTGCCGCTCTGCCTTGGTGCCAGCTGACTGTGAGTAAAACCTCCAGCAACTATAAACGAAACAAACCTTTCCTGCCTTCATTTTGGGAGTCTGGTATCTGTCCCAGCAATGAGAGAAGCGCAACTAAGACGGTAGGAAGCAGCAGACGCTGATCAAGCATCTGCCCCATGCTGGACCCCGGTGAGGCAATGCCATAGTGAAATGCACGTGAGCACGCGAGAACCGCCGCTTGCACCGCCGAGGAGGCGAGCCTGTGTGCTCTCAAATGTGAGAACCAACACTCCAGAACTTGGATTTTTTTTTTATCATGTCGTTCTCGTGCTGAAAGTCTTTAAATGGTTTTCAACTGTCTCCAAAGTAAGTCCTAACTGATAAGAACAACCTTCTACTCTCACCAACAGCCTTTCCAGCCCTCTCCCCCTGGCTCAGGATCACGCTGCTGATTGGGATTAAGAAATTACATGCTGCTGATTGGGATTAAGAAATTCCATCTTTGGGGCACGTGCAGCTCTGGGTGCATGGCATCTACTAACAGAATCTTTTTCTTATCTTTCTGTATCTTCTTAGAAAATAAATTTTTGCTTCCTACTACTACTTAAAGACGAAAGCACACTTACCACTAAGGATGTTAGCCACACCAGCCAGATTGAGGCACCATTCTTCACCACAGCGACGGTAACTTCTAGCCCTTTCACAAGGCCTTGGTGGTGAGCGTGGCTGGCATCCAGCTACTGTGAAAGTGCTTGTAGGCAGGACTAGCACCTGCAACCAGGGGACTTTAAGTCAAGTTTAAGGGCTTCCCAGCATGAAGGGGTTTCATCCACCAAGGTGAAGGCCCTCAGAGCAAGGACGGAGCTTTTTCCTGGAGAAAGAATCTGGACCATTTTATAGTGGAAAAAAAACCCTCATATATCTGTATATACAAAATAGTTAGGATAGATATACAGCTACTTTCTTTTTTTTTTTTAATTTTGTGTGTGTGTGTGTGAGTGTGTGTGTGTGTGGGTGTGTGGGTGTGTGTGTGTATCTCCAGCTCAGCCCACCAGGAGGCGGCCCTGGCTGGCATGTGGTGCTGGGGGATTGAACCGCAGTCCCTTTCCTTTTTTT
>NW_004524588.1:19604394-19621842 GCF_000260255.1 Octodon degus
TTTTTTAATTTTATTATTTTTTTTTAATGTGTGTGTGTGTGTGTGTGTGTGTGTGGCCAGCTCAGCCCACCAGAGGGCGGGGCGGGCTGGCTGGCATGTGGTGCTGGGGGATTGAACTGTGGTCCCTGTGCTTTGCTGAGCTTGTTTTAAGTAGGTGCTTTAGACCACTGAGCCATCTCACCAGCCCCTACAGCTACTTTCTCTTAGTTCAATGAGAAGAAAGATTTGAACTAATAGTGCTTAGACAAGATATCATGTCTGCATCTTGTACTATGAATAACTACTATGAAGACAGCAATATGCAATGTATTAATTATTGTAACTATCCTACTAACCTGCTTTGAAACTGTCTCATTGCTATTTCTTTCTCAATAAAATTAATTTTTAAAAAAATCTGGGCTCAGGCTGCATATAGAAAGCTCTCCGGGGGCTCTAGTTTGCTGTTCTGTCTTGCAAGCTTCAAACTCGTTAGCCTCGGCAAACACAGGAGGCACCTCTCTTTGCTCCTCTCCCCATATGGACACCTCATCTCTGATTTGGGTCTGTGTCCTCTCACCTGGAGGGAGAGTTCTGTCGTGTCAGGGGCTACAGTGCACCAGTTTTCAATGCTCCCTAGGAAAGTGCCTCCTGAGCAGGGCGAACTTCAGTTCAGAGAACTGTCATTGTTCCCTCTGGTCCTCATAAATATAATTTGACAGGATGAACTTACCTTTGATTGTGAACTTGGAGTGGTGACTGGCTATGTAACCTTTTATTTGGAATGTGGATCATCTCAGAATGAAAGGTCTGTACTTCCCAAGTGGCATTTTAATCAGAGGTGATTGTGCATTGAATGTGATTCTGTTCTTTTGAGAATGCTCTAACCAGCTGCTGTGCACAATGATATCTCATACTGCACAGTGCTTCATGTTGTACGAAGCCTTGTCCCGTACAAGAGCTGAATAAATGTTCGTTACTCTTTTTCCTTTTTGACAACAAACCTGGGAGTGGTCACAAATGTCAAATTGCACAGGCAGTGCAGAGAAATTAAGGGTAATGTTCATGGTCACAAAACCACCTATGTAGGTAAGTGCATGTACACACCTGTGGGTTATCTTCAGGCCCTTGTTTTAGGTCAATCATTAAGGATTTTGCAAGCATATCTTTTAATTCGTGCACCAAACACATGAGATAAACACTAATGTTACATCTGCAGAAATTAAAATTGAAATAAGGTAAGTAATGTGCTTAAAAGCCACACAGCTGGTTAAGTGGTGAGGCCAGATTTCAACCCTCCCTCCAACTAAATCCAGAGTACACATGCTTAACTGCTATCACCTATTGCTTTTCTACCTACAAAAGGGTCCCTGTTGTCACAAATGTTTATAAGCTCCGAGTACATGTTTTGTGTTTCAAAGAGCAATAAACTAGTTCATATTGTGGGTCGGGGGGATAGTCAAAGGTTGAATGACAGCATTATTCTTCCAGTTTTCACTTAGGTCTGGGTCACTGGAATCCAAAAATAATCCTTGAAACACATTCAATGCAATGTCCTGTGTTAAAATCTCCTGCCAAAGCCATTTAGCACAGTCAGGGAGATGTGCTACTTGGCTTCTTCTTTGTCCTTTCACTCTTCTGTCTTTTCTAGGGCAGAGTTTGAACCAGCTTCCAAAAGACTAAGGCAGGACACAGGAGGGGTGGTCCAAGGGAGGGTGCTATGGGAAGCAAAAGGTTTGATGACATCTCTGAGACATCTAATAACTGAAGGTTTAGGGCTGGGATGGATCTCTGTGGTAGAGTGCTAGCCTGCCTTATGGGAGGACCTGGGTTTAATCTGAAAGAAGGAGCAGGGAGGGAGGGAGGGAAGGAGGGAAGGAGGGAGGGAGGGAGAGAGACAGAGACAGAGACAGAGACAGAGACAGAGACAGAGAGAGCGCGCACTTTATGGTATAATTGTTTGAAAACCTCTCAGAGGAAGGGTAGGCATGGATGGTGGGTATGAACAAATTCCCTTCTGACTCAATTCATCTGAAACAGACTTTCACTTTATACATGGGATGCCTAGTTCATGAATAGCTTATTGATTAAAAAAATTAAAAGTCGTGTGACCTCAAATGACCTTTTGCATATATACAGTACCTGGTCTTAACTGAGTGATTCATGGAGCCTCTATTTGCTGGCTACCCCAAAGACAGTGTGATATGCAGTAACTCTGTGAGGGGGCTCAGTCATTTGTGATAGTTGAGTGCAGCATCTAATCCTCCATCCCTATTAGCACCTAACATCCCTAGTAATCCCACATTTAGTCTAGACTAGAAGTGACTGAGCACCTTCCCTGCCAAAGGAAAGGGAAGTAAGTACCATCAAACTCGCTCTCCTGTAACTGTGAAGGATTTAGGGTCCCCGCTGGTGCGTTCTTCACTGCAGCAGCAGATCACGCTGTGTCTGTTACAGGATCCTTGTCAGTGCCTGCTGCCAAACGCCACAGCACGCCTGGTCTCTTGAACATTAGAGCTCTGGGTTTTTTATCTCCAGGTTCTGCAAGTCCTAGTTACCAGCCAGCACATTCTCTTTTCGGCTTAAAGACCCACAGATTGCAACCAAGAACCCTGATTGATATGAGTCATGTGAGCCACTTAAATAAGCAGTAAATGACCATATGTTGTGTTAAAATTCACAACACAGAACCCAGAGGCCAATATTATTACTTGTTTTTCCTGCTGCTGCAGCTCTGCCCAACACTGTCTACTAAACAAGCACAGCCCTGAAATTGCGGCACAATTCACTCATGCAGAAATGTCACGGGTTCAGCCTTGGAGTCGAAGAGGACGACTTCCATTGCTAGAAAACGATTCTGCTTATTGACTCAGAAATTGGAAAATGTTTATTTGCAATTGTAATTAGAAACAAAATTAACAGAACAGGCTTGCCAGCCTCCACAATGATCTGCCACGAACAGCTCCTTTCAGGTTTAATGAGAGAGCTGAGTTAGGGCAAGCACCAGTGCGAGGCTTGCATGAGCAAATGCTCCCCGGTCCTCTGCGACCTACGCAAGCAGGCAGCCAGTCTAAGGAGAATCCCTGTCTTGTTGTACAGATAATGCTTCCATGGGCCACTCGGGAGCCGCGTAATTGTAACAATATTTCTGAGTTAAATTCCAATCATCGCTGCTGCAAATCAGAAGAAATGAGAAAGACATCTTCAATTTTTTAGAATTATCTGTGCTATGGTACGGAAGTAGGGGAAAAACAGTATGAAGATTAAAATCAGATTATTACCACCAGATTTAGCCTTGCTAAAATTGAAAGCCACTGTGCTGGGCCTCCTTCCCTGGGTACCTTCCTGGTCATACACTTGAATCATCAGACTAAGAAAACCGAAGATGTCACGGTGCATAGCTCTGGGTATGACATGTCCACGCTGGCAGTGGAAGAGGAAGGTGGGAGATATGAAAGTGGAAAGCAGGGAGGCAGATCCAAGACAGGGATCTACGTCAGTTATCAATTTACTGACAACCAAATTGAAGTCCACGATTAGCTGCTTCTATGATAGTGGAAAGTGAAATCCTTTTGTAAGCATTTTCTTTGGCAAAGAATGGAATTAAACGCTACCAGTGAGGAGAATCTGGGGAAGGGAGGTGCTGCTGAGGAAGACCTTCCTTTTCTGGTTCTGAAGGGCCACTTGGTGTCTCTCTGCTCTCATCAAGTAACTCCCTGTGAGGTGTGTGAGAGGACAACATCAGGAACCCTACACCCCAGCTACTTCCCTGGAGTGCTCAATTACTTGGCCGGTTTGCGGCCCAGCCCTCACCCTCACCTAGCAGCTGCATGCCCACCTTGCCGTGGCCCTCTGAATGTGGAAAGCATGTGTCTCGGCCTTCGCGCTATACGCCCCTTTGCCTCAGCCAGCCACACTGTAGAAGTTGTCTCCTGCTGGTGGGATACTGGCCTCCCTCGAGAACTTTTGCCATGGGTAAGCTCAAAACAGGCTGCCAACAAGGCCTATGTCCAAGCTTAGGGAGACTGCCTCTCCCCCAGGCTGGATCTTTCTCAGGTACTGTCCCTCAACTCTAGGGAATTCTTTAGCATTCTTCTTACATATTTATAACTTCTCACAGCTAATGCCCTGCTAGGGCAAACAATGCTTTACATTAAACTTTCTTTATATTATTTCTGTTTCCCAACTGGAAACCAGCTTATAAAGATTAGTCACTGGGAATACTTCTACAGAGAAAGACTTTGTGAGTCAACTTCATCATGCTCTTGGGTTGAAGTACAATGCTGAGCTTCTTGACAAAAAACTATAGGACATGAATAATCTATGATGGATGCTGGCATTATAATTAATCAAATTATAGAACCTGTGATTGATTATGATGAACCAACTTAGAATTCCAAGTGGTTAATACACTTGAATTTTAGCAGAAATAATGATACCAAGCACTATGATTTGGGATTGATAGTGTGTGTTTGTGTGTGTGTGTGTGTGTGTGTGTGTGTGCATGCTCATGTGCAATGCAGTTCAATACTTACAAAAAGAAAACAACATTCTCAGGTTCTTTAACTTTTACCTTAAGTTATTGACTCACAACTAGGGAGTTTCCATGGTGGCCTTGAAAAGATCTTCTTGTGGCCACAGAACTGATTTTGTTGAAAATTACAAAAAAAAAAAAAAAAAAAAAAAAAAAAAAGTTTGTTTGGGTTGTTATATTACAGCAATTAAATTCACAGCCTCATCAGCTTTCTCATATGAAATACAGGACATTTATTAGGAAAAAATGGAATGATGAAATGTAGAGTGGTGACATCTGGTAGAGTCCAGAAGACAACTTTGTACTTTCATGTCGTGTTGTACCTCCTCTGTGAAAAGAATCAGGTCCCTCCTGGTGTCTGACGAGATGACCTGCCTTGATAGAAGATTCCACTGTAATATTACCAGGGGCAGAAGTCTTAAAAATGGATACCCACTCCCCTCAAGACATACCACAACCATACCCTACTGGCATTATATCCATAATGTCAAATCACATTATGCTACAAGGGCCAAGGATCTACTATAACCTAAGATAAAATAGCTTATATACTGGAAGATTGTAAGACTTTCCTATTGTACATGGGCAAAAAATCATGAAACACATACAGATGTGAATTCTGAGTATTAGACCAAGTTGTAACACTTGGCCAAGAAAACAATGCACCAACACCAAAATGAAGATGTTTGCCATCAAAGGCAGCAGAGATGAGTTTGTAATCAGAATTCTTCAATTCCTCCATGACATGTAGCAGTCCGTTCATTGATTATGGTGCAACAAGGAATTACATAGATTGGTAACCTATCGGACGGAGTGTTTCATGTTGAATATAATGAATTCTAGATCTAGAGGAAAAATGAAAACAAAAAAACCTCACTTGAATCACTGCTCACTGCTCAAGCCATCTCTTGCTGCTCCAGAACTTTGTCCATTCATAGACCTGAGATTTTGGTAGAAGGAGTGGCCAAGTAACCTCAAGAAAGAAACATGCTAAACATGCTTCAAATACTTACAATAAACACAATCTTTTGACAACATACTAGAGTTAAAATGAACTGGGAAACAGGAACTTTCCAAACCTACAGGACATTAGTAGATATCTTAGTCACTTCCTATCATTGGCAGAACACCCACCACCCACACCTTCAAAGTGCATGAGAATCTGGGGGGACATGTGGGATTAGTTATAACATGAATCATTATTCTAATGATAGTAAATCCTGAGGCCCCAAAATGCTACTTTAGCCTGACAGTCAAAGTAGGACTTAAAGTGATCAGATAGCAAATGGAATCTCACTTGTGGACCTCCGACATGACTCGCAGTGGGCTCAACTCTGGTCATTGTCATTGCAGCAGGAATAACTAAGTGAAAGGCCCTGGAAAGACCTTTCACTATCAAGATTGTTAACTAGACAGTGGATCTCACCTCTAGAAAGTTTGTAGGACTTAATGCTACCATTGAAGATGTGAAAATAGCTGCGATGTTGATACTTATCACATTTCCACTTAATTCACTAGTTACATCTATGAAATCAAATACATCGTGGACAATGACCTGGGGCTGCTATAAACTTAAACAGATACTGGCTCCAGATACTATTTTAGTTGAATTATCTTTACTGGAATAAAAACAAAATTAACATTAACTCTGGAATGTGGTATGGAGTTACTGATTGAGGCAATACCATTTTTCCACGGCAATTTTTAAAGAACACAAGATATACTAAACTTAGCTTTCTACCTGCAAGGGCAAAGAGCAGATGTAGGGAGTGCTGGGCTCGGGCTGAGCTAGAGATTAGCAAACTTCTTGGGGCTAGAGAAAGGCTGGTCCTGAAAGCAGGGAGCTCCAGAGATGAGCTGCATAACAAGTTGGTGGCAGCAGAACTAGGCCGGTCAGGCAGGTGTCTGGGAAGGGTGTCATTGCCTACTGACTGCAGCACAGGATATGTTGAGAACATTTTGCTTTCAGTGTTCTCAGCAAAACACTGAGACCTTGTATGTTTGTCCCTGCTGTGCTTCCCTCCCTTTTACTGTGTATAAATACCGAGGCAAATCAGGCTGGCTGGCCATGGCCTCTCCATTAGTAAAGTCAAGGACCACCCAGTCCCAGCTTTTTTTTCCTTTAAAAGAGAATAAATAATATTTTCAAAAACATTACAAATGACATAGAATTTTGCTAAACAAAAAGATAGGAATTCAATAACAGTTGTGATATTGCATATTGTTGTCTTCAAATTACTTGTTCTGATTACCAGATATAAGCCCGCAAAATTGGTCAAAGAAATTCAAAAATACTACAAAAAAAAAAAATTTAAGCATTAACTGTTCCTTTCAATAGCCCAATAGAAATCAGCACTATAATTCTCCAAGCTATCCTGTGTATATGCATAAATATTTTCCCTTCCTTCTTTTATTCTCTCCTCCTTATATGTGTCTATACTTTTTTTTCAATCTCCCATTGCTGCCTCTCGGGACTCTGCTCCCCTTACAGCTCATGGCAAGTGTATACCACTCCAGGCTGCACTAGGACTCCATCAGTTCTTCTCTAATGATAATACAGCCTCCAAGATCTCAGTTCCACATAACATCACAGGGGTCTACTGTATCAATGATGTTATACTCATTAGTGTAAAACAGAGGTGTCTGAAATCTGAGTGAAGTTCCTAGGGGCTCACTCATATGCAGCATGTGAAAATACTCCTCCAAAGATAAAAGTGTCGCTTCACCTTACCTATCAGAGAAAACAGAAGCCATGCTTCGTAGAGATTTTGGAATTTGAGAGGCCCCTGGTGCTGTATATGAACATGCCATCTTGACCCACTTCTGATTTACTACTGGCAAGGTCACCAGCTTCAACTGGAGAATAGCACAAGACAATGCTTACAGCAGGTTTCGGCTGCATGACAAGCTAAGCTACCACTTGGTCCTTATGACCTAATTGATCCAGTGGTATTTGAAGTGACCATAACAAATAGAAATACACTGTGGAGCTTCTTGCAAGCAAAAACAGAACAACCACAGATACTTCTAAGACATGGAAGCAAATCTACAAATCCACTAACTTGTACGATTCATTTTTCTCCTTTCAAAAAATAGCTGATTTTTATTGGGAATTGGTAGAAACTGAATGCTTGAACATGAAATATCAAGTGACTATTGAATCTGAAATTATCACACAGACTGAAGACTGTCTGCTGTTTAATGATGGATGACTACAGCAACAATAAAGTGGCATATAAAAGACTGACTTGTACAGATATGGCAAGTAGGAGCAAGCTGTTTTCTCAGACTTCTTCAACTCCAGAACTTGGCATCCTGCCTTTCTATTCAGTCAATGCCTGTGACCTCTGAGGCTATTGCTCATATTCCAATGACTGAAAGAAGAATGTCAAGTCATGTCAACCTGCATGATACGGCAGCAGAAACAGAAAGAACACCACCCTGAAGTCTGGCTGTGTTGGTACCGATACCCTCCCTGAAGGGTGCGTCTGAAGGACCCCATGGAAGACAAACCCACCCGGCGGTCTGAACCTTGAGTAGCTCATGTGAAAGCCCACCGGGTCTGCAGTGACAGATGAGTGCAATCATGGCTGCAGGGACAGCTGAGAAGTTGGGGAATTTGGCTGAATGGTTAGAGATCTGAATGAAACCAAAAGGGTCTAGGGAAAAGCCTGGGAGGAACACGGATTGGGAGGGTATTCAGGTTTCTTGTGAATCCCCAATAAAGCAATTTACTGTAGAGAACAGCAAGGTGAGTTAAATAAAATTCTGATGTGAGACTCTTTCAGCCATGCCAAGGATTGAACAAAATGAGCGTGGTGACGAGAACAGAGGCATGTGGCACTGTCAATCTCCCCTCGCTAAGCCTACTCTGGCTAATGTCAATCTAAATTGCAAGCAAAAAAGACTAAAACTGAACCTCCAACATGGTGCCATTTCTCGGGGTGCCTGGTCAGCTATCTGAGAGCAGACAGATTGCATTTTGTCTCTTATATCACGGAGGGACTAAAGAACAAACTGGTGAAATAAACTAATATTGCTAACTTACTCTACCTGTGATCCTTCTGTCAACATCATCACGCACAGACTCAGAAAATGCTTTACACAACAGTCATGAAATTCTGCACTGCACTGCAATTGATAAAAGAACTCATTCCACAATGAGGCAGGCTCAGCGACGGGCTAGCACCCGTGTCGGCTGCACAGCACCCCCTGGAAGCAGGCAGGCTCACTGAAATGTGGAGTTGCTTCTGGGTGCTCAGTTACTGTACAAATTAGGAAAAACACTAAACTGATAGTATTTCACTTACAAAATGCAGTATCTGCTTCCAACTGTATGCAGTATGTGATAGCCTGCCAAGGACACCAGACCTGGTTCCACAAAGCAAGTGGACAGATTCCGGGTGCTGTTATTACATTTAAAAACCAAGCACAGCTTTGCTTCTCTGTGAATCTGGATGTCTTAATGCCTGGAAAAAGAAGTACTTCTACTCAGGGGGTCACTGAACTGGAAGACAAGACTTCTCCTTGGCTGTTTTGTCCTCCAGCTACCTTTTGAAAGATACAAGCATAAAAAAGGAACCACTATCTTCATTAAAACTACTACTCTGCAATATCAAAAGTAAGTTGAGTTATTGATATACAGCGAGGTTAAGGAGGATTTTGTTTGGAACCTAGTGGACTCCTTGTACTGTCCTTTCTTCTACATCCAATAATGAAGTTAATGAAATCTACATCAACCAAAACAGGTTGACAGATAACTTACAATCTTCAGGAATTAATGCTTGGGCCACTCCACCAGGGAAGTAACACCAAGAACCTGAGACTCTGGCTGTGAATTTGGAAATACAGAATTGGCAGTGAAAGAAGGAATAGTTAGTACCAAACAGAGCCTTGCAATCATTATAGGAATAAAAATTATAGTTTTTCATGTTTTTTACTTTGTCTAATACAAATATTTATTTGTATGCTACAACTTTTCATTGTTTAAAGTTTTATCTGAAAAACTGGGTTAACTTATTGTGGATGAACTTTCAAATTTAGTCTTCACGTAACAGAACCCTTGATGCAACTGTTATGCAAGGTAGAGGTCACTGATACAGTATGGATAGTGGTGGATAGAATGTCTACTGGGATGATACATCCTTTGTTTGGGAAGGGTAAGAGTTCTTCACTTGTAAGAAGGTGTTAGGGTTTATATCAAGGTGTCCCCTCAAAGCCTCCCACACATAGTCACAGGACTTTGGGGACATGACTCCATCATGAGGGCTTACAGGTGTCTTGCTATTAGGACAAGGGATCAGGGTAGCAGAGGTGAGTGAGTCACTGGGGCACGGCCTGAAAGGGTTTATCACTCTTTAGCTCTTCCCTTCATTTGCTTTGCTTCTGGTCTGCTGTACCACAAGTACGTATACAGGATCCAAGAGGTCAAGGGGTGGACTGTGATAGGGACTGGCTTCCTGTTCCTCCTCTCCAAATCTGCTCTGTGATAATGCAGCTGTGTCCTTTAACCACTCACCTTTCACGGTTAGTGTGGTGGTAAGCTTTATGAGTAGAGGGTGCTGAAGGGATGTACAGGGAAGGGAGCTTCCCCTGTTGGCTCTGGGTTGCTGTTGTGTTTCATTTGTCTGGTTTCTACTAAATAGCCCCCCAAATGGACAGGGAAATAGTCCCATGATGCTTCACCCTAGCCACTTGTCCAGTGTGTGTGGACCCCACCACCTTCTCCAGCCCAGCCCTGGGACCACCAGCTAAGGCCCTTCACAGGCACCCCTCACCCTCTGTCTCACTTAGTCCATTGGAAAATGGCCTGTTGGTGCCTGGACTGAAGGAACTGCATAGTGCTTAAGTAAACTAAGCCTCCTCTTGCTCTGAGTTCACTTACCATGTTCTCTTCTGAGGCTTTTGTTCCTTTATTCCATAGTTATATAGCCACTGCACTTCTGAAAGTTCTGGTTAGTGTATGCCACCCACTTGCCCAAGCTTTTAAAAGCCATTTTAGCAACATGCTAACACCAGCTCCTAAGGGTCTTATTAAGGTGTTATGTAGTAGGGGAATTTACCAATATCAATGAACTCTCCTGTAACCTCATACTTCATTCCCCTGACCTAGAAGAGACTCAAGATCTAGCTTCACATGATTTTTCCAGTTGCTGCCAGAGCATGTTAGTTATTTAGCATAGCTCCTTTAGTTTATGATTTTTATATTTTCTTAGCAACTCTCCTTCCTAGTAGGGTCATGCTGGAATGTGACCTTTTTCATTAGTCTGGTCTCTGATAAAGCATAATAAATCTTTTCTGGAAAGGCAGACACCTTGTCTGAGGCTTGTGTGTTATCCTTAAATGACAGAGGGACCACTATTTTCTAGCCCATGTGCTCAGGCCATGTGTACTCAGGGGAATCTAGAATCCAGGCATCTGGGTCACAAGTCTCAGCATCCCACTCTTTCCCTGTTGTATGATTAATTTTAGCATTGTGGTACAAAGAAAGTCCAATCTTAAATTCTACTACCAAGTTCAACTAGCTCCTGATGCAGAATGAGTTTCTCCAGGTGCAGACCATGACTCAAACACTCCGAAGGAGTCCTCTGCTTTTACATTGCCTGGAGTTGGTGGTTTATCATCTTGGACATATTATTGTATTTTCTCAATTAATTATTGGTTCTTAATATCAAATACCCAGCTCTATAGTTCTTATAGTTATGCTCTCCTTTGTAAGCCTCCAGCATCATTTGTACAGTATTCATCAGCCAGTACATCTTGGGCCATTCAAATCCTACCCCATAATAATTGCACTGCTATGGCATACCAGAGGCTATTTATTCTCTATCTCAAAGGGGGCCATGCTCTAGGGCAGAACACGACTATGACTGAGGTTAAACTTCGATTTCCCTCCAGGAGCCACTATTCTTTGGAGTTCCCTCGTCCTTTTCATAAAACCCTTTACCCATATGCTGTTTAGTTCCTTCTGCAGTAGAGCCCTGAGACCTGGTGTCCCAGGCGACACAGAAGGGGTGGGGTGGAGTTTCCAGAACAAACAAAGGGGAGACAATTCACTTAAAATCAGGCAGAAAGACGCTTCAAAATTTTAAAACCTAGCCCTGGGTTAAGCACTAAAGTTCCAGACTTCATTAAGATGTCACTGTGACCAACTGAAACCTTATTCTTCAGACTTGATTGATAGCAATTTCCAAATTGCAACAGGCTGGGAACTCGAGAAAGCCACGTTTGCTGGAGTGCGCGCTGTAAGGAATGGTTTCCTTCTGCCTTAGCCTGGCAGGCTGTGATCTTAGGGCGTGGTTTGACACAATCTAAAACCTCAAAGAATTGATGCAATTAAGTAGAAAGGTCAAACTATAAAATTGGAAACATGAAAAACTACTAGCAATCCTTGCTGGTTTAAAATTTTCACACTCTACTTAAGTAAACACATACAAATTTGCTAGGCTGTGTGTTTGTGTACTATACCTTTGTTATACAATTCTTAAGGGAATTGCTGTAATTCTGAAACAGTCATACTGGAAAGAAGGCAAAACCAGCATGCTATAAGTAAGAAATGAATTCAAAAGGAGCCAGCAATAATAGAAAAAATACTACTCTCTCCTTATCTCTTCTTCTACCAATTCTGATTAGAGAAAGAAGAAAAAATTCTGAATCTCAAGTCTTTCTTTAGACCCACAGAATCTCAGAAGTGAAATGAAGAATAAGAAATTAGAAGAGGTATTAGGAAGGGAAAAAAATATTTAGTTACTCATTATTATACTTGTTGAAGAATAGGTAGAAATATTATATACAACATTAAAATAGAAATGCAGAGGTTCAGTCAGAGATGAGAATGAACAAGTGGAAACTGATCGGAAGGTCAGGAGGTATCTTTTGCTCCACATCAGCCTCTGTTCCATGTTGCACATCTACTTCACATTTCCATTTTTGCTGACTGACTTAAAAAAAGAAAAGTAAACATGCCCCCACTTGCCAGATTCCCCACTACATTCAAGAAAATGGTCCAGACTGAGCTTTGGGCCACCTGGCTGAGGCCTTCAAGCAGTGGCATCTGTGAAAAGATTTTCACGGTGTTCTCCAAGTGCTTGGCGTTCTGAATAGGCAGGACAAAGGTTTTCAGACAACAGGAACAGTGCTTAGGCCCTCAGATTGGAAAAACACCTTAAAAGTATCCCCAATTCTAGAAGAACATTTGGGAAACATGTTTGTGACAGTCTAACACCAGATAGGATTTTCAACTAGACATCCTCACAGGTCTCCTTTAATGTGATCATTCCAGGAAGGTGATTGATGGCGAAGGGTTAGAGAAATGCACGAGTGACCGAACTTGCACTGTGTGCGCCTGCCTTAGTGATATTTGGAGGACTAACTAGATACCTGGTGAGAGCTTCAGAGATGGAAAAGGCTGGGAACAGCCTTATATTTTTACTACTAAGCCCTAGGAAAATATGTTGGGAGAAGAATTAGTGTCAGGGCTATGAGGAATTGCCCAAACTGTTTTACAAGATATTTTTAACCTCAGAGAAGACTTACATGAGGCTCAAAAACCAAGCTGGGAGGAGAAAGGAAGCTAGGTTCTTCCGTTTAGGAAATAGCCCTAAGATCCACTCACTGCACTCATCTGGCAGGTAATCAGTCCTTCAGAAGCGAGTGGCAGGGCTACTAGAACAGTTCCTCTGCGTGACCTTGCCCCTTCTTCCCTTTACATGGAAGAAACACAGAGCCTAGAGATAGGCGATAGCAGAGCTCGTGCTATAGCTTGGTCCTCTTAAATGCCATTCCTGCCACAGAAAATTGCTCTGGTTGATGCGATTTGTGACTTACGAGATTCTGGGAATCCCTTTCTCAGCACCCTAAGGACATGCTCTACACTAGGCAATTGCTCCCATTAGGACGCATAGCAGTTCAAATTCTTAACTTTCTACTTAAAGTTGCTTGCTGGAGGTTGTCTTCTTTCAAAATGGAAGTGGTATTGTAAGGACAGGTAACTCATTAATATATCAGACCACTGTTCATTAAATTTCATTTAAGTTTATCTTGAAGAGTAAAAACAAAAGCAAGAACAAAAATTAGAAACAAAGATGAAAACAGGGTAAACTACAATGATACATAGATTACAAATTTTCAAAACAAGAGTAGCTGATTAATAATGTTTGATATATTCTCTATTTTTGCTGTCAAATCTGTTACTCAGATTAACAGATATCATTATGTAAATTGGACATATGATTGAATATTACCGTTTGCTTTCTAGAAACCTTAAAATTTTGTTAGTGTCTCTTTTTTCTTCTCTTATCTAAATAATATTACTACAAACCTTTTTTCTCATTGAACTAAGAGAAAGTAGCTATATATCTATCCTATCTTGTGTATACATATATATTTTTTCACACCAGAACAGTATTGTATTTATATTTTTGCAAAGTTAGTATAACATGTGACACAGGGTTTCCTAGTGACTGACAGCTGACTTTAAGGAGACAAGATGTTTAGCTCAGGACTGAGGTAGCTTGTTTGCTTCAGGCTCTGAGGCCTAGTCCCGCCTACACACATTTGATCGATTTCTTAGCTTCCAAGGGTGCCTTTCACTCTTGACTTCTATAGGAAGCATTTAGATAGGCAGGGAGCTGGCAAGGTGGGAGAGTGTGCGTGGGGATCCTTCAGGGTCCCCTGAGAAGTCAGAAAGGTGGCTGGCTCCTCAGCAAGGTAATGTGACGATAAAAGGCAAACTTAGCAACTGGTTGCAAGGACATAAAGACAGGCTTGGAAGCCACCAAGGAGACTGACTGCCTCATCTGTGGTGGGAATCCAATGGCAATGGCAACAGTCAGTATGGGAGGTCATGTTTAGCAATGGTACTCTTGGCCAGTGTAAGATATATAGATATGCATATGCATATACATATAGTTTTTTTTCAAAATGAATTTTATATTTTTATAAATTTCATCCATGAAATGGTAGGTTTAGTCTATGAAAACCAAAACATGGACCCCAAAGTAAAAGAAACTTTCCCAATCGCTCATGCTTTCAAGTTGACTGAAAACCTGAGGCATACTGAAAAGTATTCCGGCCTAGCAGAGGTGTATGAGTGGAGTTCTCACGCAGCCATTTATGATTCATGTGGCTAGGAGGAAGTCACCGCAACTTCGTGGGTCTCAGAACTGTGACTTGCCTTTAAGCGCTTAGCAGCTGTGCAGGATGCATGAAGTACTCACACAAAGCCCTCGACGAGAGAGATGGATGGTGGATCCGAGTGTGTGGACTCTGATCTCTGGCTCACTATCCACCTAAGTCAAATTGCCCTCATTCATGTTTCCATGGTTTACTTGGATAACAAATAGCTTGCCGAGAAATACAGATGGATTCCTCCCCGTGCAAGACTTACAGAAGTTTCCTGAGCAGTTCTCGTCACAGAAGGTGCTTTACTATAAATTATCTTGATTCTTATACATGGACTCTGTTTAGTATTTTTCCTTTCTTTCTTTCTACACCTCAATATTCTAAGAATGGCTGCCCTACCCACCTGATTCAAATAGCATCTGCCATGAGGAATGAACAGGTGTGTGTATGTGACTACTGCTGGGGACCAGAACCGCCCTTCACAATGTGTCAAATGTGAACGAGGGAACAGAACTGCTTTCCTTTCAGCTTGCACTGGCTGAACCTGGAGGGATTATGATACTTAGCTCTGCCCTTGACTCAGCTTCATCTTACTTTTTCTTTGATTTAACTCCCAAGCCTATCAACTCGTTTTACTAGTAAAGTTGTTGTTTTCTTCATTTGCAAGTAATAAAAAAAGTGTTTCATGACACACCCTGCCTTAGTGGTTCCTGGAGATTTTAGGGTAACGTTTAGAGTACTTTCACTTGCCACTGTATTTTTAGCAAGTATGGTAATTGAAAATATGGTCTCCAAATGTCCTGACAGTCATTTTACCAAAAGTAAGGATTTATAAGCTTTCCCTGGAGTCACTTCAACCAGTAGGTTATGCTAACAGTGAAGCACTGTGATTTTCAAGGCTGCTCAGGAGGACTGTGCAACTGCTACCTGGTCCTGCACAGCACTCCCTCTGGGGGTGTTGACCACCCTTCAGGAGGTCCAGCTGTCCTGGGACTACTGGGCCGCTGAGGTATGTGTAGATGTTTCAGGAACACCTGAGAGCTTGCTCCTGATAGCCCTTAGCATCTGCTAGTCACATGACTGAGCCATTTTGGAAATCTGGCCCCACATAATCTTGAAGGGCTGAAGCCCACAGGAATCTGAGTGCTGTCACCCCAAAGACTCAAAGAAGGAACTTCCCAGCTACATTCTTTCCAAATTTCTGACTAAAATATCTGAAAAAAAAAATAATAATGGCTTCGAATTCCTGCCTGTGGGTGGGTGGCATCTTGTGGAGAGTGACAAGACTCTTAGAGACTTCAAGGATCCCAAAGATTACTTATAAAGTGGAGCTAACATCTCTTCCTACAAACTGATATAAGAAATTAATGAAAAGGTACCAAAAACAATGCCTTCTAGTACTCCTGTCAACCACTCTCAGTAACTATTTTGCATTTCAAGTAACCATTTTACAATTTACATAAAAGAGATTTTATAGACTGAAAGAAAAGTAACTAACATTTCCTGTTTTTCTCTTGGACCCATAAACCAAATATGTAATGCATCTAGTATGAATATATATTATGTAATATATCTAATAATCAAATATTTAATATATCCAATAATCAAAATATCTAATTGTGAGTCTGAAGTATATTCATAACCATTGTCATTTTAGAGCACTTGTGCCATTGTTCACAAATTATTAGTGACTATGATGTCTAATGTTCCATTTTTTAAATCTTTAGTGAGTTACTTACAGGCGAAGACAATATCTGTTAGAAAAATCTCTTGCCCTAAGCAGATAACAAGTTAAACGTATTTGAATTTTCAATGGCAAAAGAAAACCATGCTGACTTTATTACAGTATCTTTGTAGTACTTTCAAGCCAGGTATCATGATGCCTCCTGTCTGGCCTTTGTTGCTCAAGACTGTCTTTGCTATTCTGGGTCTCTTCCTAGTACCAACAGAAACAAAAAAAAACAGACCTGAAAATCAGTGGAACAAATTTAAAGATACAGACACAACTACAAACACACTCAGCCACCTTATCACTGACAAAAGGGTCAACCTTGTTCAGTAGAAGAAAGATAGCCTATTTAATAAATGGAGCTGGAAAATCAGGCTTTCCACATGCTGAAGGCTAAAATTAGACCCATATCTATCACCATGTACTAAACTATAGTCAAAATGGATCAAAGATCTAAATATAAAACAGAAACACTAAGTCTATTAGGAAACAAAGTACGTAGAAATCTTGAAGACTTAGGTATAGGCAGAGTTCATGAATAAAAACCAACCCTCCCTGGAAATAGTTCAAAGAATCAGCAACTAGGATCTCATATTCTTAAAGCTTTATACATCAAAGGACATTACCACCAGAGTAAAAAGAAAACCCACAAACTGGGAAGAAATTATAGCCAACTGTCCCTCAGAAAAAGGACCTCTAAAACATAAAGATTTTTTTTAACAATCAGATCCCCAAAATTCAAAAACCAAAAATTAAAAAAAAATTAGCATCTGAGATGAATTAGCACTTTTCAGAAGAAGAAATACAAATAGCAAATAAATACATGAAAAAAATGTTCAATAGTATTGGTCATTTAAGAAATTAAATTAAAACAACACAGAGATTCCATCTCACCCAAGAAAAAATGGCTAACAACAAGAAGTCAGCTAATAACAAATGCTGGAGGGACCATGGGGAAAAACAACCCTTCTCCACTGTTGGTGGGAGTGCAGACTGTATGACCACTGTGGGAGACTCCTCAAAACACTAGCATTAGAGGTCCCATTTGACCCAAGTATCACCCTTCTGAACAGTTAATGTCTATATT
>NW_004524588.1:19622547-19642824 GCF_000260255.1 Octodon degus
GGTGGGCGAACTACAACACCGGAGAGCAAGGAGTGCGGGTGCTGCGCCCTTCCAGTCCCTCAGCCCCAGGGTGAGGTGGGGTGGCGGAAGAGGCGGGGCCGGAAGTCATTTGTCATTACTGTGCCGCAGCTCTTCCTTCTTTCGGTGCTCCTGCCGGAAGCTGTGCTGCACACCACAAGCTTTCCAGGGTTCATGTTAGCTGGACCTTTTCAGGGCATCCTGAAGGCATAACTTATTCTTTTTTTTTAAATATAATTTTATCTTATTTTGAAGAGTAAAAAGCGAAAACAAATAGCAGAAACAAAGACAGAAACAGGGTAATATACAACAACACATACGTTACAGATTTTCAAGACAAGAACAGCTAATTAACAATGGTTGTGATATTATCTTTTTATCATCAAATCTGCAGCTCAAATTAGCATATAGGTATACAAGATTGAACAAATAATTGAATCGTACTGCTTGTTTTCAAGAAACCTTAGGGTTTCTTTCTTATGTTAATTTCCATGGAGTTTTTGAAAGTATCAGTTAACATGTAGACTTTTCAACTTGACTGATTCTATATGCTGATATCTGTGATCTAAGCAAGTACATCAAGGACAGTGATGGGTAATACAAAAGCCATACTTTAATACCTCTCAGCTTGGTCTTCTAAATTTCTAATGTCTTATCAATTGTTATTATACTCTCATTCAAATAAACTTTTTAAAAAAGTTTTTAAAAACATTATTTTTCATAGACACAGTTCAGTGACAGGACGGATGCATATGAGCTCCCATTTGAGAAGGCAGGTCACCTCCTGAGCCTTGTCGCAGAAGGGAGAAAGTTCAGCATTCTCTCTCCTGCTTGGCCTTAGGCAGGGCTACACCCAAACTGCCTCAAGGACAATTTAGTCTGGTTTAGATTGTTTCCAGACACAGAACTGAGCAGCCCCTTCCGCAACTAATTTTAGTTTTAACAGACTTCGTACCAAGCTTTATCCTTCACTGCAGATAACCCCATCACCGTCTGCTCCGGCTTACACCTTTTCTCCTCTTCTGCTGATGGTGCTTTTGGTGACAACACAGCAGCCCACCTACATTGCCGGGTCATCAAACCTTATCTCGGCCTCATCCTACTTAAGTAGACCTAACCCGCTTGCATTCCCAGGTGTTCTCAACTGGAGTCTCTGGCGCAGATAGGTTTTGCTTCTGTGCAATACTTGGCCATACTATTCTAAATTCATAGCGGCCGGAAGTGCTCTTCCCTGCAGGTCCTGCCTTATGCATCGCTGCCAGAGTAACACGCATTTCTTAGAAATGTGGCGGGCAGGAAACTAAGCTGACAGAACTCCTGGCTCCACAGATCCATGCCTTGCATCGTTCCTCTCCTTTGAGTAGAGGCAGACCTGCACAAATGGTGGGGCACCAGACCAGAGACAGGTTGTAAGTCAACTGACTTATTATTAGTATCAAAATAATAATAATAAAATTATGTTTTCTATTTTTGAGACAGGGGCTCAGTATGCAGTTCAGGCTGGCCTTGAGCTTAGTTTGGGTCCAGCCTGGGTCTCAAACTTGTGAGAATCCTCCTGCCTCAGCCCCATGAGTACTACTACTACTATTGCTATTACTACTATTAATGATAATAATAATTGAAATGATACAAAATTTTAAAAAACAGGATGATAGGAATGAAGCAATGGTTGCTATATTGTATACTGTTGTCTTCAAAGTAGTTTTTCATATTACCAAACATAAGCATGTAAAATTGGTCAAAAAATAAGTATTCCTTTCAATAAACCAATAGAAACTACTACAGCAATTATTTTAGCCATCATATATATGTATGCAGTCCTTTTTCTCATGTCTGAGAGAGTAAAAAGCTGAGAAGATTTGGTGTGAGAGGATTCTAGGCTTCTGGGCCTGTGTATAGAAAGCACCACAGAAAGACTTGAGTTTGACCTTGGGAGCTGAAAATAACACCCAGCTGAAGCTAGCAAGGAACTGAATTTGCCAACCATGTGAGTAGGCTTGAGAAGAAATTCTCCCCTTGCCACAGCTCTAGAGGAGAACATAGATAGCTGGCACTTTGCTTTGCAAGACCCTGATCTGTGCTTGTACCTCTGACAGAGCTGTGAGACAAGAAGTGCCTGTTCCTACAACCCTTTCCACGTATTATCTCATCTAATTCCTGCAACTGGCCTTGCAGTAATCACTATGTCCATGTCAGACCAGCAGCAAACACCTTCCTGTGTGGCTCGTGACCAGAGTGGGAAGAACTGACTCCTTAAGCAGGGTGAATTTCACTCTTGTTTTCTTTGAGTTTGGAAGACCTACCACCAAGTGAGGCTTATTCTTCCACATTGTCTTACTTCACATAATAGTGGCAAAGGATGATGTTGTGAATCAGAAGTAGTGTTTGGATTGAACTTTTTGAGTTTTCATAGGTATGGGACAGTGAAGGAGCTCTATTCTATTAATTATACTTCTGAAAAATCAGCTGAAGAATTGAGTGTTAAAATTAACAAGCTTAATTTCGGTTATGGTTTGTGTCTACTGGTCCCCCTACAGCCTCATGCACTCATGGAGTGGGGACTTCTAGAGTTTGAGATGAACTCATGATCCACTGGGATTATGGGTGATCCAAGGCTGGGATTTTGGGTCTGAGTGCTGCTGGGATTATTGAAATGAGTGCTACACCCAGCCTGACATGGACAGACTGAATGTAGCATAAGAGAGACAGAGAGACAGACTCACCCTCCGTTGCCATCGTTGCTGCTACTCTCCTTTGCTCTCTGTTTTGCTGTCTGCCACCACAATGAAAGGTTGCCCTCTGCCACATGACACTCTACCTTGGAGCCAGCTAAGCACGGACTGAAACCTCCATTACGTGTGAGCTAAATAAACCTTTCCTTCCTTCATTTTGGGTGTCAGGTATTTGTCCCAGCAATAAAAGAAGAGTAACTGAGACAAATTCTGTTACAAAGTACAAATTCAAGGGGCCAGGGAGATGGCTCAGTAGAATAAGTGCTTGCCTGGCAAGCACAAGGGCCCGAGTTCAATCCCTGGTTCTGAAAAAAAAAAAAACAACCACAAAACAAAGTACAAATTCATTAAGACAGTTCTGTCCTTCATATTTAAAAGCCTTTGGTGCAGGGACTGAATAAATGGCCTCTTCTCTCACATTGTCCTAACCAGCATGTACCAAGGTCCCATCTTGCCTATTCTACTCCTGGAGCTGTTTTGTTGCTACTCTGAGGCTTAGCTCCCATGTCCCAAGCTGAGAAAAGAAAAACATTCTAGTTGGAAGCTCATAATCAAAGACATCTTTCCTGTTAAATCCATGTAGATTAGGTGAATGTGACTTTGTTTTCTTTGAGACCACATCTCTGCTTCATATTTGAATTCTATCTAGCAGCTTACAGCTGGCCTGTCATGCATTCCTTCAAGCAATTACTCCATCTTTATCACTGCTAGAGAGCTAGTCTTTTCCCAGCAAAGCACAGAATTTCCATAGAGGTTAAGCAAACATGTCCTGAGAGAGAAAACAAGGCATAAATAGAAGGAGTTGTGGGAAGGATCAGAGGAAGTAAGCAGCAGGTGTGGAATGGGGAGGTGGAGTTACGAGTACAAAGTGGAAGTAGAAAATTACATTAAGTGCAAATGAAGAGGAAGACTATAAGAGGACAGAGACAAAGCTAAAGCAACTTTGCCCGGAGAATAAAGACAGAGTCTAGGGGAAGAAGGAAGCGTCTAAGAAACAGCAGAGAGGGCCAAAAACCTTGAAATCTATAAATTTTCTTTCCCTACAATGAAAGTATTGAACATGCTTTATATCAATAAGCACTAAGGAAATAGCACAGCCTTCTAGATTATTGTCAATCTACAAGTTAACTCAGAGACTTCAAAGAAAATCAGAGTAAGGTAAAAAACATACACTGACATTTTACATTATGTGTAATTATTGTTGTATTTTAACTTGCATCCTGGCAAAAAAAAAATCTCTGAAGCTAATACCATATCTATTTTATATATGAAAGCCCAGGCACAAAAAACTGAAGTAATTTCTCCAAGAGCAGGATGGAAGCAAGGGGTAAGGGAGAAGACAATGTAGCAGAAACATAGGAAATAAGAGGAAAACGTTGGACGTGAATGGGGAGAAGTCAAAAGAAAAAAGGTTCTGGAAGTTGCCAGACACATAAGAGACTTGGGATTTATGCTGAGTGAGATAGTAAACCATTCAGAGTCTCTGAGTAGGAGTTAAGTGGTTCGACTTATATTTTAAAATCATTCTTTTGACTTCTAGTTTAAGAAAAAAACATAAGTAGGGCTGACAGCTGGGAGCATTTATATCAATGGAGCTGGGCAGAGCGGATAGGAAGGCAAGTAATAATCTAGATTGGGGTCTTCATCAATAAACTAATGCCAAGTTTAGGTAAACTGTACTTGATTAAATGTATTTATATCTCTACTAAGTGAGATGATACACAAAATCCTATGTATTTATTGCAGCGGTATATATTCTTTAAGTACAACTTACTACACATGGCTAAATCTGGATTACAGGGTTCTACATACAATCAATGTTAGAAACCCCATGGTTAATTCCTTGTAATGAGTATGGTGGTACACATTTTACAAAGCAAATTCCTATCCATTGCTTTGGAAACACCCCAATAAGGTATCTGTGTGGCTTTCACACAGATGTCCCTGCAAAGCTTCATGTGCTCATAGGTGGGGCTTTTAGCAACTGCCTGAATCTAGGCTGTGTGATATGTTGGGAATAAGGATGTGATAGCTAAATGGGTTCAGCATAGTTCTGGGTATGGACAATGACAGCTTTAGGCCAGGTATGTGTGGCCCCAATCAATAGGATGGAACATGAGGGGAGAGAGGAAAGGCAGGCTTGTTGCTGTTTCTCCTCCTGCTGCTCACTGTTACTGTCACTGCTCCTGCCTGCCTCATCATGGTCTGCCTTTCCTCTGCTGTGTGCTTCTGTCATTCTGTCCTGCCTTGAGGCTTGCCAACTGCAGACTAAAACATCTACAAACTATGAGATGAAATGAACCCTTCCTCTGTCTTGTGACTGTCAGGCATTTTGATCCAGCACTGAGAAAAGTCACTAGGACACGTCTGTGTCAGGTCTTACTCCTTCCATTTATTGTATGAAAACTGAGACTCTCCAAACATGGAGTTTAAATCTGTCCAGCGTCGCATGAACTTGGAGATGGAAGGCTGTGTCTGCTTGCTCCACTGAACGCCACTCTCTGACTAAGCATGTGTCAAGGAACAGCTCAAGGGCAAAGGCTTAAAAAAAAAATTACAACGTCCAACATAAAGACTCGTTTTACAGAAAATCATAAAGCCACCCCACTGCCTGACATCTGGGGAGATGCCTGCCTCCTATGACCACCCCAGTTAGTTCTCAACATTTGTAAAATGTGCATTAAAATTTGCACTTTGAGGAAAGGTTCAAATTATTAGCTAAAGGACCTATTAAGATGAAGCTGACCCAGATAAAGTACAATAAAGACTTTTCTTAGACCATTTTAGGCTGAAACCCCGAAAACCCTTTGAAAAAGTGTCCAATGTATTCTGACTGCTCCCTAGAGAGACAAAATTCAGCCAAAGCATCCGTATCCCATTAGTTTCAATTTTCAATTCATGGAAACTAAACCTGTCAACTTTTCTCTTTTTTCTCAGTATATGAGGACATTAATTCAGCCTTTTCTTTGTAAGTTTAATAATTTTCTAAATAAATATCTTCTCTGGAATGAGAAGGCCAGGATTATGATGAGGCCCTACTCTTGAGTATGACATTTAAGGAATCATTAAAGAAAAATTTAATGATCAAGATAAATAACCTTCAATATGATTATTAAAAATCAAAGTGAATGCCAAGGAAAATCCTTAACACACAAGATATCACGATTTTAAATAAAGACAGCATCAGCATTACCAGTGCATCGTGATGCCTTGGGCCCTAACACGGCACTGCATAGCGCTGCTTGATGCCGTCTGATGTTTTGGCCTCAACATTCTTCTTGCATGTAGCATTTAGTGTGAGCTAGAAGTGGTTAGTCCATTCCATGTGATAGTGAAACATTAGGAGAATAAAAGTGAGACTAAAGAAGAGTTATGTCTTGCAAAACATGTTGGGCACACCATGGTTGTCTTTTAATTTGTTACAATTCCCTAAAGCCTCAGGAAACATAGCCTGTCACCAAACTAATCCCCACCACACAGAGAAACACCAAGCATGCACAAGCAGGACCTCACGGCACTGGTGGCTGCGAAATGCTACAGCATAATACATTAAACAAAATTGCAGGTCTGAATAGTACCAGCTCTTACACTCTGAGTGTTGTTTATGCTCTAAACGTAAATGCTGATTATCTAGAGATGATAATAACATGACCGTGAGTAAACAAAGTGCAAGCAGCAATCATACAGTTAACACAACGCTGCAGCAGTCAGGCAGTTGTGATCCTCAGCATAATGCCTGAGCCATTAATTAGAGGAGAGCGGGCCCTCTGCAGATAATGCTGATTAGAATGTATATATACTCCGCTGCAAGATAACTTCAGGGTTGGCATGAAAACAGCCAGGAGATTTCAAATACCTTCGAGAGAAAAGACATTTTTTTAAATAGAGGAGACTGAGTGTGTGCTTGTCTTCCTGCCTTCTGAGAGCTGAGGATCCTGGAGCCCTTTTGGGGTTTGCAGGGGCAACTTTTTGGAAAGAGAAATGAGTCAGGGAAATATTTGGTTGCTAACAAATAGTAGCTACTTTTGAAGTTGACTTTCTCCTTAGTCTTTTGTAATCATAGATACGTAACTCAGTGTACTTTCATAAAATATTCATGCCATTTTCCTAGTAAGCCAGTACAATACCAGGCCTCACCCACTAGCAAAGTCCTTATCTTCCTGATTTACTTAACCCATCGGGCTGTCTGCAGTTCCTGCAGCAGAGCCAGCTGGGCCTTGGGGCTGTAGAAGCTCGCTGAACATTAGGACTAGGGGAAGGGTTCTCTCATTAGCCAGTCAAGGAACTGGGGAGCTGCTCAGACTCATGACCTAAAATGCAAGCGCTAAGCTAGCAGTGAATGAGCCTAGAGCACAACTCACCCTGCCTTCTTGGACTCTGCAGACCCTGAGATTTAAAAAAAAAAAAAAAAAAAAAAAAGTGAACTTAAGATTGTAGATGCCTAGACTAGAGGCTTCTCGCATAACTGTTATAGCTGTTTATGTGTAGAGTGAGAGAAGATCTCACAATACCCTACCCACAAACCTAGGCTCTCAAGTTATCTTTAAGACAGGGAAGAAATAGTTTTAAAATGCTTTACTGAGCTGAAGATATAAGGATATGCAGAACAGGTTTAACAAATTTCCTAGCCCTTCCGCTCAGGAAGGCGTTGGCAGGCTGCTCATAGTAGATGTGTAGTAATCTTTAATAAAAACATACCTTTGTTGTAGGTAAAAGCATTTGTAGATATCTGGAAATTATAGGAAAGATGTCCTAATTCATTGATGTTTGCTGGCAATGTTACTAGAAGCCACTTGAGATATTGTTTATTTTAATCCTAGAATAATTAAGGATGGCATATACCAATCTTCTCTTCTTCTCCTTGAGGAAAAGAAGGAGGAGGAGAAGAAAAAGGATGAGGAGGAGGAGGAAGAGGAGGAAGAAAAGGGGTAGTAAGAGGAGTGGCCATCGATGGTTTATTTGTGACTGCAGACTGGGTTACACAAAACAGCAAATTGGCCCGTATTGCACTCGATTTTATAGAACCCTCCTGTTGGCTCATGGCAGGTATTCTATTGGATGATGACCATTGCCGGGCTTTCCACATAGGTCAGAAAAACCCATGGGTTTATTTAGCCATAGGCTTCCTAAGCTTCACACAACAGCAGAGATGCAATAGTTATTGCCACTGATGGAGTATCTGCTTTGTAGGACATACTACCTGACGCGACTCAAATGCTCTGCTTAAATCCATATGGCCCCCAGAGGAGGCATTTGTCTACTTCATAAATAAACAGACACAACCACTACTTCAGCTTTTGTCATAAAGATTCCATTTTCCTTAACTACTTTGAACAAATAGGCAGCTAGGAGTGCTGGTTCTCCTTCACATATTAACACAGTTATGCTTACAAAAAATATTGTTTATTTTAATCCTAAAATAATTAAGGACAATGTGCCTCAAACTCTTTTCAAGACAAGAATTTTATGGGCTGCAGGATAGCTCCATAGTGGTTGGATAAAACTATAAACGTACTCTGAACACTGAGGATTTTGCTTTTAAAAGTTATGCACATTGTTACTGCCCTTCACAACGTCTTTATTTCTGTTACAGTAATGATGACTCTAAGTTCTTACCCAACTGCATTACCTAAATGTTACCCTCACATATCTCAGTTTAAAAAGCTAAAACTCTGGGCCGGGGAGATGGCTCAGTAGAATAAGTGCTTCCCTGGCAAGCGCAAGGGCCTGAGTTCAATCCCCGGTTCCACCAAAAGGAAAAAAAAAGCTAAAACTCCAAGAAAACGTGTTATATTTGTTTTATGGCTTTTAATATCCCTGGACCACTGCTATGTTTCCTGTCAAGCTTCAGGTATTAGACCATTACAGCCCAGGTGGGTATGGTAGCACAACCTGTAATCCCAGCACCCAGGAGGCTGAGGCAGAAAGATTACCATGAGTTTGGGACCAGGCTGGGCTACACAGAGAGTCAAAAACCAGCCTGGACTGCATAGAAAGACCCCGTCTCAAAACAAACAAAAAAAGAATATTATAGTCCTCTGATGATCTGGTTAAGTAATTATTATGACTAGGACAAGTCATTCAAAGAAAAACAAGTGTCTGAAACATGCCTTTTCAGAAAATTTAAGAGTAACAAATAAATCTGCTTCTCAGCCTCTGCATTCCCAGCTCCCAGCCAGTTAGAGAGCCGGCAGGAAAGCTGAGTCCCTGTCCCCAAAGCAGATGCTCTTGCTGAGTGGCACAGCTTCCCAGGGGCCACCCTTCAAACCAAGCATCTCAAGACAGCTTCCTGTTCCAGATCCTTTGAGAAACACTGGAGAATATCACTTTACAATATTTTTCCTGTCTTATGCTACAGTGAGGAAGCCATGGAGTCAGCTAGATGTGTGTGTGTTCTGCTCAGTAATCTTAGAATAATAAACACATCTGTTTAACTCTAATATTTTATCACATACCTTTTTTGCCAAGAAAACAAATCTTGTCATGTAGGAAGGAGTTTGGAAATAGTACCCTGGGGCCACCCATCATCGCATGTGTGGTGTACGGTGCACTTGGGGGGCCAAGCAAGGACATCAACAGACTTTGCTGATCATGTCCTTGGGCCTTGGGACTCTTGCAATTGTTCTTGCTGATGAAGCTGTCTTAGGTTATGAAAGACTTTGCCTAGTAAACTCCTTGGCTTACGGTACTTAAACATGCTAGCCCCAGCAGTGCTGAGTCAGTTAAGGCAACTGTCTGAACAGTAATCTGGACGACACTTCACACATACGTTTCTGTCAGGAGGAAGAACAATTTGTGCTGTAGCTCTTTATTCTGGAGAGTTATTCATTATTATGAAAATTAATTTTAATCTTTTTAATTGCATAGAGAATGCTTTCTATATATTGATGTCCTATTAAAAGAAGAGTATACATGAAAATAGATTTAGGAATTTAAATTAATTAACGCTTCAAATTTTTATTTTGACTGATTTTCTGGGCTTACATCTGGTAATCTGAGCAACTACATTGAAGACAACAATGTGCAGTACAGTAACTGCATTGAATTCCTATCAGCTTGGGGTTTTTTGAAATCTTGTATTGTTTCTAATGTCTTATCTATTATTTTCTTATCTTCCTTAAAATAAAAAATTAAATTTCAAAATTAATTTATAAAATAACACTAAAACACTTTTGAATTCACGAACCAGCAAAAAGAAAGGCATGCTAGCAGTCCCCTTGTACTCCCAAGTACACTGTTCTTTACTGACTAGTTCATTCCACTCAAACTTTAAAGTACTTCCCAATATGACTGCATCTCTGCCAATTATTTTTCATGATGTTGATAAACAGGATATTGAGTTTTCTTCAGGTTTTTCATTCCAAATAAAAAATTTGAAGGCAAAACCCAAACACTTTGGGAAAGAGCTTTGTTCACAATAGTTGTACTCACTTGTATTCTGAGCCCCCGAATGTACCCAAGAATCACGGGCACCTCTACCTTTCCCCATGGCCCCTCCTGGGTGCCTTAGCCAGCAGGAAGGCTGTGTATTCTGGCTCTACCACTGCGTACTGCACAGGAGAAATTCAGGGTTTGCTTTCTCCTCACTGAGTGTTCCTCCTTCTTCCCTTTAGTTGTTACAAGGAATGGTCAAAATATACAGTGGGCATTTTCAATGAATTATGTACAGTAAAAGACACATTGCTGTTAATTCCCTGCAAATACTGCCCCTCATTGCAAACACACTCAGTATATCATCTGTGCCACTTTCTGAAGCAGCTCTGGAAATTCTCTTCCGTGAGTGTCTCTACCAGACACAAAGGCTGCTGCTAAGTGCCAGCCAGTGGAAGGGCAAGCTGTGAGCCCGGTAGGGGTCCTCATCCCCTCGCTTCGCCCACTTTGGCCTTGCGGGACTTCTGGCTCTTCTGCAAAGTTCAAATGACCACAAAAGGTAAATGAGTTGAGTCTATATGTGTAAGACGCTGACAGTGTGACTGAAGATAGAGGAGATTTCCAGAACTGCTTTATGAAGAGCCGAAAATGGTAGTATATGTGTGTTGGGGGGGGGGGGATTTTGAAGAGAACTAATGGCCAAGTGTCTTTTACTCTAAGAAATTTTTAAAATTTCACCATTTACCATATTTTAAGATCACATTTCATATACTGAGGTGTAGATTCTTACATAAAATGAAAGGGACATTATAGCCAAATAAATTCTATCCTGAGCAGGTCTGTGTCCATATTCATTTCTATGCTTTACCCTGGTGCAGAGCTACAGAATTCAGCAGCCTCAAATTCTGATTACCTCCTCCTTAAGGTTGAGTACTCAGCACACCCTAACCAGCCAACAGCAGCCTCCTCACCTGTCAGGCTATACTCTGGGCTATCTTCCTTCACCAGAGACCAAGGTATCTCTTGCAAAAGGCATACCTAGCTCCAAATCACCCCTCTTCCAAAAAAAATTTTACTTCCAACATCAAGGAAAAGAAACAGAAAGAGAAAGAGAACTCAAATTTATCTTTATTCATTAACCAAGCCAAGAATGAAGTCTGCAAGGAAATAACAGATGACTGGGACATAGCTCAGCAGCACAGCACCAGCCTGGCAAGTGAGAGGGCATGAGTTCAATTCCTGGTACCACAAAAAAAAAATAAAAACAAAAAAGGACATAATGAGAGATATGGAATAATGTCTTATAAAACATGCAGACACTCAATAATGTAGTCAACATTTATATGAATAGGGCCAGGGAGATGGCTCAGTAGAATAAGCGCTTCCCTGGCAAGCACAAGGGCATGAGTTCAATCCCTGATTCCACAAAAAAAAAACATATTTATATGAATAAAATATTCCATTCCAACCTCATTCTAGTATATCTTTCCAAATGAAGTGGCTAGAAAGTTGAGAGCTGTGTGTCTCAGATTTCCTTACTGCTAACGTTGTAGGCATGCTTTAGACTCTACCTCACTAGTGTACTTACAAGACATGGATTTGAAGGTTAGCTAAGTAGGGAGAGGAACAGGCCATAAGGCACTTACTCTGCTTTTGTGACCTATTATAAAGGTGATATGAAACTGTGGCTCTCTGTTCCCTGATTTGATGGTTTGCTGAAAGTGCAAGTGGAAGCCTTCTTTTCACTGGCAGAAGCTCCTGCAGCTTGCTTCTGTAACCTTCAAGTGGTTTCATAAGTCATTTCCATCTCCTTTCATCGCCCCACCCTCATTGTCACTCAAGGTAGTACAACCTCAAACATAATGGTTTTTGATGGACTGAAAAATAAACTATTGGATCTTTCCATCCACTCAATATTTGTGATGAATGTTTCTCCAGAGATCATTGCCTCTGGATACAACTAAGGGCACATGGGCATGAATATGTATACTTTACTATTTCATTGATGCAACATGCTTAATGCAAGAACTTACACCTGGCTTCTGCCTTCTGGCCAAATCAGAAATCCCTCTTCTTTATCTTTTATATTTTGAATCCTCAGGGGTTCTTCTATCTAATCATAAAAATTCTTTTGAGATCTTCCCATATACTCTTTTTACTGAAACCCTCTTTCTTCAATGTTATTTAAAGATAATATTTTTCTTATGATCAGTTCTTGAGGGGATATTTGTTTCTTTGTTTGTTTTGGACACAGGATCTCACTGTGTAGTTCAGGCTAGCTTTGAACACACTGTCTAGCCCCAGCTGGCCTCGAACACGTGGTACGCTTCCTGCCTCAGCCTCTGAGTGCTGGGACTGCAGGCGTGCGTCACCACACCCAGCTTGATGATCACTGCTTTTTTAGGGAAGAACTTGATTCCTGACTACTAGGGAATTGATACGATAGTTCCCAGGTAGTCCTACGATGGCCAACCAATTGGAGTGGCTGCACCATACCGGGCTGTGTAATCTGCTCAGTTGTCCCACTGCCTGGACGTAGTACTCAGAGTAGAACAAGGCCCGTCTCTTTTAATCTTCGACATGATTTGTCACCAAAGCAGAACTATTTCTGCCTCGTGTTCACTATCATTTCCTGGCAACAGTTTTCTCGTCTGTGTAAGCCTGGAACCTCCACGTGGAATCTGCTGTGGCCATGTGCATCAGTCACTCCCCAGTGCCTTGTGCTTTTCTGCCCTCTTATGCTTCAAACTTATTTGCAGCCAGATATAAGACCTCTGAGAGAAAAATCCACTATTGCTTCGGACCCATTCCTTATTCACAAATGTAAGCAAGGAAGAAGCTTTGCACTCTGACTAAAGTCACCCCTTTTCATTTATCTGAGCGTGTGCTTTATGCTAGGCTCTGTGGATCCAGGGTGTGGCCCACACTGCGCCTAGGAGTTTGTCTTCTCATGGAGATCTGTAGGCAAGACCCGCCGCACTGCAAAGGACTCAGCAAAGCCTCTTGTCAGATTTGGGCCCTAAACAAAACAATGAACAAGTTTCTTTACCTTTGCACTACCTTCAGGTGAATGCACTTCACAGAGAACAGGTGAAGCATGATAAAAATAGACTTAAGTAACCCTAGATTCTATGAATGGGTTAGGCCATCTGAGATAATGCGCAAGGTTAGATTGTCAGACTTTCATATGCCAGACGTCTTTTACAGATTCACACTAATAATTCCATGGCCACAAAGCACAAGGTAGAGGCAAAGCATATTGTTAGAGACCTCCCATGTGGTTCACCAGTCCCCTTCTTCTTGGTGAAAGATGCACTTGGACCTAGGCTACCTTCTGATTTCTCGAAGTTGAATATGTGGAGATTTACTTACATATCAGGTATTATTTCAGTTGTGAAACATGTTTACATACAGATTATTCTTGAGTGTAAAACTTCTTCCAGGGGTCTCTGACCAATAAATGTGTGAATTCCAGGTTGGTTTTCCATACATAATCCTAGGAAGGTCATGTACTGAAAGCCTCCCATTAAGAATGGCTCTCCTACTAGTGAATATCATTGTTTTCTAGGACTTTTGTAAAGAAGATAACTTTTTTTTCTTTCTCGAAGCATCTCCATAAGCCCACCATAAGAGGGGGAAAGGGGGCTGGGGAGATAGCTCAGCAGTCTAAGCACCTGCCTGGCAAGTTCAAGGACCCAGGTTCGATCCCCAGTACCGCATGCCATGCTGGCCCCACCCAGACTGAAACAAGAGGATCACTACAAGTCTGAGCTTGTAGCAACACCCTGTACAAAAAATAAAAATAAAATGGGATGGGCCTAGAAATTGGAGGTTCATCCTTAAACATTTCTCCCCGCCAGTGTAGGACTTCCAAATCAGGGGATCAGAAATATGTTAGTACCAGCACACCATCTACCTCCAAGATATGAAAGAGGAAGTTAAGCGCAGAGGGTTCCTTTGGGGGAAAGAGAGAAAATGCAAATGTTTTACTGCAATTTTATCATACATCCTCTCCCCTCCTTCATGTAGACAGATACTTCTTTTTCCACACAGTTCCCCAGAGGGACTTGAAGGAATCACTTACAATGACATGCATTTCTAGGGTTGACCTAAAAAAGGAAAGAGAACATAAAGGAAAGGAGCTATACTCCCTGTGGTGGAAGTACATCTGGAGATGGCTTGCCTCAGAAGAAACACCAAGATGTATAACACGTTTCCAACAGAGGGATGCCACGTGGGACCCACTGCACATGGTAGGCTGAGGAGGAATTTGTGAGAAGTCAGCTGAAGGAGCCTCGTCATCCTCAGAACCTTCATGTACATGTACCTAACACATCTTAATTCTTTGTGTGTAAATATGGTTGAAAGTGCTCTGAGAACATCCTTAGGTTTTTATCCAGAGAATAAAAGCATCTTTAAACAATGAAAAATTATAAAGTTGCTCTCTGCTCAACATCTGAGCAAGTTTTGATTATTCATTCTATAAGTAATACACGCACATCAAAATGTACTTGTTTCCCTGGTATTTACACCCAAGGTGAATGCCTCCATCTGAAAATTTCCTCATTTCTTTCTCTTACTGCTGGTGGGAGTTAATCTATAAGCTGCATCATGCTTGAGAAATTACACAGTTCCTTAGGCAAGAAGTTGCTGCGGAGAAGAGCACTATTTATTAATGCTATATTCAATTTATCTTCCACTTATAAAAAGATGGTGCCTTCAATGAGAAAATAAAGTGAATCTTGATTAAAAGTAAATGCTGGATAATTTGGGCTTTAATTGAAGAAACCTCCCAGAGCTCAGCGAGCACTGCCATTGTGCTATTGTTTTCACTGGTAGGTAAGATAAGAAAGCCGGGGCTGGTGAGATGGCTCAGTGGTCTAAAGCACCTACTCAGAACAAGCTTAGCAAAGCACAGGGACCACAGTTCAATCCCCCAGCACCACATGCCAGCCAGCCCCACCCCTGAGCTGGCCACACATAAATATATAAATATAAAAATAAAAAATTAAAAAATAAAAAGAAAGCCTTCTTCCTGCAGATCACTCTCCCCAAAGCTTCAACTATCTTCAATAGAAATAAAAGGGGCTGGGGAGATGGCTCAGTGGAATAAGTGCTTCCCTGGCAAGCTCAAGGGCCTCAGTTCAATCCCTGGTCCCACCAAAAAAATTTAAAAAATTTTTTTTAAAAACTGTGTCGGGGACCTGCCCCTTAGCTCAGTTCTTTAAGTGGCTGCTTCAACAAAGCAGTCAGGCTCAGGTTGCTGTGGTTTGATCCCAAGGACTCAAACCTGCCCTGAAGACAAAAAAAGACAGAAAAAAAAAAAAAAAAAGAAAAGAAATAAAGCCCACAGTTTCTATGATTCTGAAAATGTGCTTCAAACAAACAGAAGAGCAAACACTAATCTTTTTATCAGCATGCATTTGTGGTACGTAACAGTCACATTCATTGTAGGGCGCTGGTGCGCATACAAGCCCATCTGAGTTCTTTCTTTCTCTATGCTCTTCTTGTCCCCTCCCTCCCTCCATTTTTTGATCTCCTTCCTACTTGAGAAACTTGCATCCTCTAGTGAAGGTTTGATATTCCCATGAGTGAGTGGGTTGGGCTTGGTTTCCTTGTTTTGTTACAGAACGTCAATTCCATACTATTTTCAGGTTTAAGCATCAGCATGAAGTGTGTCTCCCTGGAGCAGGGTCCTGTCACTATTTTTCCTCAGAGAATCCTAAAATAAAATGATCTCTTTCTTCTGTAAGGAGAAACTAGAAAGATCTATTTAGAGACTAACAAAATGTTCTCATTACTTCTGCAGAAATGGACCAAAGAAGCGAACTCAAGTGGTAGAAATAACCACCTTTGTTGCTGCATCGTGAAACAGATGATTGGTGGAGGGCAGAGGGATCCTGAGGTCGAAGCTCTCACTCGGGCTTATCTGGGACAGTATTGATGTCAATGCTGGTTGGTAAGCAAAGGCAGCAACACTCAAAGCTTAGGATGCTGCTGGTTTACTTCCTTCAAAAAAATACAAAATAGAAATGAAAACTTCAAAGATGTAGTATTACTCAGCTATAAAGAAAGCTAAAGCTGAGGCCTTTATAGGTAAATGGATACAACAGAGGCCATACTCATAAGTGAAATAAGTCAGACCCACACGTGTTAATATCATACTGTGTCCCTAATGTAAGACCTGGAAGAATCAATAAAATCTGAAAAGTATAACAGATATAGTAAAATGGAAAGAAATTATAAGGAATAAACAACAAAAGTGAGGGAAAGGAGAAAAGATAGGCAAAAAGGAAATCATGCAAGTATGTTCACAGGATAGCTGAGATGACTGTAGTAATAATTCCCATCAGATTTTTTGAAAATAGCAGTTAATGTTTAAAATTTTCATTTGACTAATGGCATATGCTGCTGTTTGCAATCTGAGCAACTACATCGAGGTCAGCGATGAGTAGTACAAAAGCCACAGCTGAATGCCTCTCATCTTGTTCTTCTAAGCGTGTACCGCTTCTAATGTCTTATCAATTATTATTATACTCTCTTCAAAATAAGTTAAAAAATAATAAAATAAAAGGTCAAGAAATAAAATATTAAGGTTTATTGAAAGCAAGCATTAATGTTCAATTATTTGTCCCATCTTGCAAACCTGCATCTATTCATAGGAGCAACAGTTTTGATGATCAAAATATATAATTTAACAACCATTGTTAATTTGCTATTTTTGTTTTGAGGCCATGTATCATATGTATTGCATATAACTCTGTTTCTGTCTTTGTTTTTGCTTTTCTTTTCATTTTTACTCTTGAAAATAAAATACAAAAAAAAAGTGTATAGATCTAAAGGAAACCCTGTTTTTACAATGCTGGGGGTTGAAAACAGTGCCTCCCTCATGCTGGCCAGGCACTCTACCGTTGAGCCACATCCCCAGCCCGAGGAAAACACTCTCAACCCAATATGTTGTAGGAAAAGTCAGAAAGAAGAGCAGAAGCGCTGGATGTGTTCTGCTTACTTTATCCAGTTGTTCTTATAACAGAGCTTCATTTCTAAAAATATATTGAACAAGGAGGAAAGATTGACTTTTAATTGACCTTTAGGTTTCTAGTTTTTCAAGTTTTCATTTTTTTTTTTAATGTATTTGGTACAACAGGGTCCTATTATGCAGCCAAGACTCATAGTGATCCTCCTGCCTCAGCTTCCCCAGAGCTGGGATTGCAGGTGTGCACCACCACACCTAGTCTTGGTGGCTGGCTCAGTGAGCCCAGGGACAGAGCTGGCATGGCATGCAGTGCTGGGGATCGAACCCCAGTCCCTGGGCTTGCCTAAGCAGGCGCTTAGTCCACTGAGCTCTCTTGCAAAACTAGCTTTTCAAGTTTTTTTTCACATACTTTTATAATAACTAACCTCTTTTGTCCTAAAAATTCATCAAATGGACGTTCCACAGAAAAATCCATGTTTTATCACTGGGTAACCATTTAAATACAGTTTCTTAGATTCAGACTATGAAAACAATGCTTAAAAGTTATGATACAAAGCAGAATTTTGAGGTTTTGATTAAGGATGACCCAAATGTAATTCAGATATTAGATTACAATATGTAATTGTGTATTGGCTGGACAATGCATAAGCAGAAGTAGCATCTGAGGTCCCTACTTGAGCCTTCACAACTCAAACTGAACGACACACAGAATCTTGCCAAGGACCGGAAGTTCTTGGTATACTACAATCTCTGTGTCTAGTCTATATACAGTGGAGCTTTTTAAAAAGTGGAGACAGTGTGAAAGACCTGCTAAAGGAATAACGTTGTGCATGAAGTGGGATTCTGGCTAGTCGGGAGCACACCCAAAGTCGCAGGGGAACCACCTCAGATCTCCCAGTGGGCCGCCGTAGCTGCCACAGTGCGGCTCTCACCCAAGCACACTGTCCCAGATAGCGCCTCACGCATTTCGAGTCCTTCCTCTTGCCTGACAGTGAGGCACTCTGCTTTCTTCTGTCATTTTCAACTATGATTTAATCCTTCTAGTTTGTTCTCTTCCAAAAAGCTTTGCACTGAATGTGCAAGCATAGATCAGAGTTCCAGTGTTTGAAAATGGGAGAAAGCAAGAGGAAGGTAAAAAAAAAAAAAAAAAAGCAAGCTTCGTGTATTTTCGTCTTCCTTAAACCGTCGCCGATGAATTGAGAGCCAATGACTTTTTGTTCTGTGGGAGACACAACGTAAGAGCAGTAATGAACATCACAGGACTCTCATCCCTACTCCCCAGATGGATTCTGTAGTACAAACGCTAGACGTGCGCACAACCAGCCACCAAGTACCGGGTTTGTGTGTCCAGCTGTGCATTAACATACGCATGTGTAGCCATTTGACCCTCAGAAAATGAATGAACTCATGTTTTGGTCGATAGTTCCTGAAGATTTTTCCACAATTCCTTCACGCTCCAGAAGCCGGACCTGATCCATTCCAAAGTGCTCAGCAAAGAGGACGGAGCTCTGAGGGAGAAAGTCCAGGCCTGAGCAGCCAGGGCTGCGATTCCCAAAGCAGAAGTGCTCGTTCCAAAGTCGTGGGGGAACCACCTCAGATCTTGCACTCTTCACTTGCATCTCGAGCGTTCATTGAACCAGACATGGACTGAAGCCCTGAATGACTCCAGAGTGAGGGGAGGACGCACGAGTCTTCAGAGAAGGCACCAATGGCCTAACCGCGCTTCTAGTGCCCACCTACAGCCAGTCAGCTCCCCGCGACTCTGAGAAAAATCAGCATTAAAGGTTCCAGCTGATCAAAACAGCAAGCCTGAAATGCATCCCTAATCAACGTCAGTGGAGGAACCTTAAGCCATCTGCTGTCAAAGATTGATCAGTGGTCAAACTGAAACTTCTCTTGCATGTTTGGGAGTCACATTTTACTTCGCTGTTTGGTAAATTCAATTTATAGGCCTGTAGGATAGAAGTTGTTGCTAAGCTATGCCTTTTTGTCTGGGGCCTCAAGAAAAAAAAAAAAAATCAAGAAGCTTTTGTTTGTACTCAGGTGCCTAGATCCACACAGCTCTAGGAGTTCTTCATCAGGAGGCCAGTGTTCAGGCAGACAGAACCACTTCCGGTGGCCCAACATTTGTCCTGACCACTGGTAGAGAGGGAGGAGGGGTTAGCCCACTGGTTCCCTATCAAAGGATGGTCCTCACCGGAGTCTGCTTAATGGAAAGGATCGATAAAGTGCCGGTGTGGATGGTGATAATAACAGTTTACAGATGCTCTGAAGCCCAAGAGGCATTGTCACTAATTTAACCCCACGTGCATCTAGGCAGAATAATAGGATTCAGCCAGGCCTCTGAGGGAATGATCTATCATATTGATTGAGAGCAGCAGGCAGAAAGACAGGCTTTCGGGTCCTCTGTCCGACAGCACTATGATGCCCTGAAAGGCGATCGATGGAGCCCTCTCCTCTGGCTGGACTGTCCTCTGCTCGGAACCCAGCCTCACATCGCTACTTCCTTCATTCATCTAGCCTGCGATGCGGCTTCGAGTCTCCTGCTGCCTGTCCAGCCCTGGAGGGGACTTAGGCTGGACTCCTGAGGCAGGTATCTCCACCGCACGCTTCATACTAATGTGTGAGCGCCTGCATTGTCCTTTGAGCTTGAGTTTCTCACTCCTGTCAGAAAAGTTAATGTCTGTTCCTTCTAGAAAAGAAGCTCTGCCTGTAGCATCTGTCGTTTTTATTTTCCAGTTTCTTTGAATAACGACCTCTCCACCCAGTCAGGCAGCCGGGCTTCTGCTCAAAGGCCACCAGGCCCACCTGCCTGCCTGTGTGCGTGAGCGCCCGCACCGTTTCTCAGCGTCACCTGATGCTAGCTCCTCGCTGAGTTCTTAGCGCTGCATTGGTGACTTGCGAAATTTCAAGTTGAAATACGGAAGCTAATTGCTGGTCTAGCTTCACTTGCCATCTAGGGCGGCGCTCACCAGATGCCAAGTTTTGCATTGCATTAGATTGCTGCTCAGCGCCTGTAAATAGGTTGTTTTCCCTTAGAGTACCGAAGTGCTGCAAAGCTGTAACTGGTGTAACTCAGTGGGCCTCACTCAGTCTTGTCATGAAATATAACAAGTACAGGAGACACAAGCTGGCCCTTGACCCTAATAGAGACCGTTAATAATAGCAGCTAATTTTTTT
>NW_004524588.1:19643709-19646157 GCF_000260255.1 Octodon degus
GCTCTCAACTTCTATGAGAAATGAAGTTCATAGACTTCACTTATGGATGCTATTACGTGGTCACTTTCTGTTTCCTCATAAAATGAGTGAACATTCAGATAAGATACAGTCACTCAGACAGTACTGAACCTCTTGAAATATAGTATAGTCCGCGTCTCCTGGATTAAAGGTGGTAAAATTAAGGGGTCACAGCTTCCCAACTCAGAGATAAGAGTGGCAGCCCCCTTTTGGAGGAGAGCTGCCTGGACTTTACCCTTCCAAGTGGCCCATGAGAAAAAACTTTAATGGGGCAGTAAGCCCAGCGGTCACTAACAGGCAGATGGGGTCAATGCCCATTCACACATATACTTATCATTGATCCTGTGTTCTCACTCCCCTGAAAACCCTCCACATTATAGGATTATCCAGGGATTTTTACTAATGGTGGCACACACATCAAAATATACTGATACTGGTAGGTTGGGACTTGTAGCCTGGGTTTTGTTACTTAATGGTCCTTCACCATGGGCGTGTTGGACTTCACACCATTCCTTGGTTGGGGAATACTTCAAGTCAAAGAAGGTGTACCGGTTTTCATATTGGCAGACACGGATTTACTTCCTGTGTGGGCAGGTCCTGTGGATCCTCCCTAAGCCACAGAAGTAAGTATGGCAGGGGCTAAGTAACTCCCTGGCCTGACCTGGTTAAGCGAATACGTGGGTCCCATGATAGGGAACTTAAGTTTACCAATGGGACCCTGTGAAGCTCAATTGATTGGGTCAAATTGAGTAGTTAAGAGAAGGTTAGCTAATTGGCTCAGCAAGTCTACCCTCTCACTTGTGGAAGACTCATGCTAGGATGACTCCTCATCTGGATGATGTAAAGTGGAAATGAAAAAAATATCAGACCTTAAAGGCTCAGGGAGGGAGGGAGGTTCTTAAGGGATTTGCAAGCAAGAAGCAGAGCATTCAGCAACTATTGGTTGCCTCTTACAGCATGCAACAGCAGTGAGCTATACATCTCAGAGACCAGCCATTTCTAAAAAGCAGAAGTAACAGACTGAAGTGAGCTGGACGTTACCTGGGCAACCAAGAGAAACTGAAGTATACTGGTTGCAGGAGGGGCATTTTCTGCTTCAATACTAGCCTACAGATTTTTTTTCATTGTATCTTCACCTGCTTTATTTTTATAGAATGTGTTTGGAAGAATTCTGTCCACGTCATGTTGGGAGAATAAGAAGAACTGGTATTAATTTTTTTTTGTATCTTAGTTTAGGTTCTACAGGGTCTCACTACATAGATCAGACTCGTAGTGATCCTCCTGTTTTCTGCCTCCCAAGAGCTGTGATTAAAGGCATGTACCACCATGCCCAGTCTTTAATTATTTTTTACATATTCAGAAGAATTTAGCAGTATGGGCATCTGGTACTCTTTATTTATAGACTTTTTATTGATTCAATCTTACTACTTATTGGTCTATTTGATTGTCTAGATCTTCATAACTGAATCTTGGTAAGGCATAATTGTCTAGAAATTTTATTTAGGTTATCAACTTCCTTGGTATGCCATTCAGAGCAATTTCAATTGATCCTTGGTACTTCTATGATATCAGTTTAATGTTTTCCTTTTCATCTCTGGTTTTAAATCAGTCTCTTTTTCTTAAATGATTAAAAGGTTTTCTAATTTTATGTATCTCCTCAAATAGCTCTTTGTTTCATTTTATGTTATGCGTCTATTTCCATTTGTTTCAAAAAAAATTTTTAAATTTTCCTCTTAAGTTACTCATTAGTTCATTGGCTGTCAAGAATTAGCTATGTGTTGGGGCTGGGGAGGTGGCTCAGTGGAATAAGTGCTTCCCTGGCAAGAGCAAGGGCCTGAGTTCAATCCCCAGTTCCGCAAAAAAAAAAAAAAAAAAAAAATTAGCTGTGCTATTTTCATATATTTGTAGTTTCCAAAGTTTTTCTTATTATTGATTTCTGGTTTTATTGCTTTGTTTCAGAAAAGATATGCAATATCATTTCAGTTTTTAAAACTGAGTTTTGTCTTATATCCCATCAGATGATCTACCCCAAAAACTGCTTATGTGCTGATGAGAAGAATAGCTATTTTGCAAGTTATGGATAAAATCTTCTGTCAGTATGTTTTAGGACCATCTGATATAGATTACATTCTAGTGTTTCTTGGTTGATACTCGATGTTGATGATCTGTCCACTACTTAAAGTTGCCAACTCTTATTAAACTGGAATAACATATGTCTCCCCATAGGTCCATAAATTCTGTGTTTGCTTTACATGTTAGAGTGTTCTGATATTGGGTATATGTTTATTTAAAATTATAATACTTTTTCTAGCTGAATCAGCCCATTTATCTTTTATTTATTTATTTATTTATGTGTGTGTGTGTGTGTGTGTGGCCAGCTCAGCCCACCAGGGGGCGGGGCTGGCTGGCATGTGGTGCTGGGGGATCGAA
>NW_004524588.1:19646257-19647402 GCF_000260255.1 Octodon degus
TTTTAAATCAGTCTCTTTTTCTTAAATGATTAAAAGGTTTTCTAATTTTATGTATCTCCTCAAATAGCTCTTTGTTTCATTTTATGTTATGCATCTATTTCCATTTGTTTCAAAATTTTTTAAATTTTCCTCTTAAGTTACTCATTAGTTCATTGGCTGTCAAGAATTAGCTGTGAGATTTTCATATATTTGTAGTTTCCAAAGTTTTGCTTATTATTGATTTCCAGTTTTATTGCTTTAGATTCAGAAAAGATATGCAATATCATGTCAGTTTTTAAAACTGAGTTTTGTCTTATATCCCATCAGATGATCTACCCCAAAATCTGCTTATGTGCTGATGAGAAGAATAGCTATTTTGCAAGTTATGGATAAAATTTTCTGTCAGTATGTTTTAGGACCATCTGATATAGATTACATTCTAGTGTTTCTTGGTTGATACTCGATGTTGATGATCTGTCCACTACTTAAAGTTGCCAACTCTTATTATACTGGAATAACATATGTCTCCCCATAGGTCCTTGGATTCTGCGTTTGCTTTACACATTAGAGTGTTCTGATATTGGGTATATGTTTATTTAAAATTATAACACTTTTTCTAGCTGAATCAGCCCATTTATCATTATATAGCAAATTGTCTTGTCTCTTTTTGCTACTTTTGCTTTAAAGTCTATTTTGTCAGAAGGAAATATGGCTTCTCCTACTTTTTTTCAGATTTCATTTGCATGGGATATCTTATTCCATCTCTTCACTTCCCATTCATGCATTTCTTTACCAGTGAATTAAATCTTTATAAGAAACATATTGTTGGTCTCTTTAAAATTGTGTTCACTCACTGTATGTCTTGCAATCTGAGAATTACTCTATTTACCTTTTGTAATGTGTTTTCTAATTTTATTATACCTCTTTTCTCATTCCTGCATTGTGGGTAATTTATTCTATTAGTGTGCTTTGTTTTCCTTCTTCTTATTTTTATTTATCTATAAATTTTTTCTCTGTGATTACTATGAGGCATAAAAGCATCTTTTGATTATAATAAGCAATTTTGAGATGATAGAAATTTAACATGATTGTATTATGTGAGAAATAAATAAGCAAAATCTATCTGAATAAACTCCCCACATGTATTTGATTTCTTCATATAGCTT
>NW_004524588.1:19647502-19662970 GCF_000260255.1 Octodon degus
TGTGTGTGTGTGTGTGTGTGGCCAGCTCAGCCCACCAGGGGGCGGGGCTGGCTGGCATGTGGTGCTGGGGGATCGAACCGCGGTCCCTGTTCTTTGGCAAGCTTGTTCTAAGTAAGTGCTTTAGACCATTGAGCCATCTCACCAGCCCCCAGCCCATTTATCATTATATAACAAATTGTCTTGTCTCTTTTTGCTGCTTTTGCTTTAAAGTCTTTTTTGTCTGAAGGAAATATGGCTTCTCCTACTTTTTTTTCAGGTTTCATTTGCATGGGATATCTTATTCCATCTCTTCATTTCCCATTTATGTATTTCTTTACCAGTGAATTAAATCTTTATAAGAAACATATTATTGGTTTCTTTAAAATTGTGTTCACTCACTGTATGTCTTGCAATCTGAAAATTACTCTATTTACCTTTTGTAATGTGTTTTCTAATTTTATTATACCTCTTTTCTCATTCCTGCATTGTAGGTAATTTATTCTATTAGTGTGCTTTGTTTTCCTTCTTCTTATTTTTATTTATCCATAAATTTTTTTCTCTGTGATTACTATGAGGCGTAAAAGCATCTGTTGATTATAATAAGCAATTTTGAGATGATAAAAATTTAACATGATTGTATTATGTGAGAAATAAATAAGCAAAAACTATCTGAATAAACTCCCCACATGTATTTGATTTCTTCATATAGCTTCGATTTGCTTATTCTATTTTGCATCTGCTCTATTACTTATGTTTTACCATATGAATCTAGCAATTGTTTTGCCTTTCTTCTTAAGATATGAATGGCTTATACACAATGTTTATAATACTAAAATATTCCAAATTTGTCTCTAGTTAGCCTCAACAGTGAGATTTTAAGCCTTCCAATATTTTTCTTCTTTTAATTAACATCTTTGTTTTTTTCAATTTGAAGAACCTCTTTCACCACTTCCCCCCCCCACCCCACCCCCCAGAACCAGTGATTGAACTCAGGCCCTTGCACTTGCCAGGGAAGCGCTTATTCTACTGAGCCATCTCCCCAGCCCATCTTTCACCATTTTTTAAATGACATGTCTGGTAGCATTATGTTTACTCAGTTTTTGTTTATCCAGGAATGTGTTTGTCTCTCCTTTCTAAAGAAAATTACTGGTGACTACAGTATTTTTGATTGGCAACACTTTCATTCATCTTCTGAAATCTCATGTCACCTTCTTTCAGCCTGTAGGTTTCTTCTAAGAAGTTTCCTGTCAGATGAACTGAGATTTCCTTGGGTATTAATTGTTTCTTATCTTTTGCTGCCTTGAAGAGAATCTTCTCTGAGATCTTGAGGGTTTGATTGTAAGAAGTCTTAGGGTAGGCTTGGTTGACTTGGATCAGATTTATGACTTTCGACCTTCCTGAATTTTTATATTTATATACTTACATAGGTTTGGGATGTTTTCTGTTATTATATCTTTGAATATTCTTTCTCTGCCCATTTGATATTCTTAGGACCTTTTTGAATCCTACTACCCTGAATATTTATTCCTGTAGTCCTCTTCCAAAGTTTCCATGAGCTTTTTTAATTCTTTTTCCCCCATCTGATTGTATATTTTAAAATAGTCTCACTTTAAGGTCACTATTCAATCTTTCTTTCTTTGACTTCTACTGCTATAGATGTTTTTTGTTGTATATTTAATTTTTGTAGTGTGTTTTGAGCTCTTTTTTCAAGTATTTCTGATTGATTTTTAATTGCTCTCATTCCTTACTAAGTTTCTTTGTTAGGGTAATTACTTCTGTATTTTCTTAAAGGCAATCAAATTTCCTAAAAACAGCTATTTTAAAAACTTTAATCCAAAACCACCATAGAGAGAAACAATTTGGTACTATTTTTCTATCAAAATATGTTTATTTTCTAGGTTTTGTCAAGTTGGCACCTGAATCACTTTTCCAATATTTCTTTTGTCCAACAAAAGTATGTAGCAGAAGATCCATCTAGCAGTTGATTTAAAAAATTTAATGTAAATAGAGCTTTTTGTATAATTAGCCTAGGTGTTTTCATGTGTATTCTCATACATTTCCCACTTTTTGTTTAATGAGCATTTTGTATAAGCTTCTGTTAGCTTGTTTTATAACTGCCCGTGGACATTTTAATACTCAAGTCCCTATAAAATGTTAACTTTTCTAACTGCAGTGGAACACTCATCTCTGTCAAAACAAAAAAGGGATATAAATAAAGGACCGTTTTATAGTGAAAAAAATATATATGTATATGTATATACAAGATAGGATAGATACACAGCTACTTTCTCTTAGTTTATTGAGAAGAAAGGTTTGTACTAATATTGTTTAGGCAAGATATCATGTCTCCATCTTGTCCTCTGAATAATTACTATGAAGACAACAACATGCAATTATTAATTACTATAACTGTCATGCTAACCTGTTTTGAAACTGTTTCATTGCTATTTTATCTTTTTTCTCATTAAAATGAATAAAAGATTAAAAAAAAAAAAAAACCTTTAATCCAGCGAGATAGCTCAGTGGTCTAAAGTGCCAGTTTAGGCAAGTTCAGGCAGGTGCAAGGGACCACGGCTCAATCCCTGGCACCACATGCCATGCCAGTCCTACCCTTAGGGTGGGCTCAGCTGGCCAAAATAAAAAATCCTTTAATCCATCTAGGGACATAGCTCAGGAACACAGTGCCTGCCTGGCAAGCATGAGGTTATGTGTTTGATTCCCAGGACCAAAAAGCAAAACAAAACCCACCTTTATCCAAAAGTTTGCCTACACTAATTACTTTGTGTCAGATTTCTGGCGCTTTATATTGTCCATTAGATAAGTCCAAGTTTCCCTGAAATCTCTTCATGCTTGCTGTGTGGGTATTCAAGGAGCAGGTATTTATTTCCTTCTTTGAAACCTGGCTTTTTGTGCCTATCTTTCCAAAAACACTAAGCAGCCTCCTTCTTTTCTCTTACCCCAAGATCACTTTATTTTAGCACATGCTACCTGCTTTCCACAAATCTGAAGTTGGCATATTGTTCAATATAAATGAAAGTAGTCCTTTAGAAATGCAGTCCATCTCCCAAAGCCTCTTCTTATGCTGGGCCAAGCCAGACGCCTCACCCAGGCAGCACGGTGGGACTCTGGCCAGCTCTGAGCACAGTCCCACGTGGCTCCCAGTGCCACAAGCATATGCCTCAACCTTGAGCCCACAGCTAACCAGGGCTCGCCCATACATACTGCTGCAGACAACTTAGCACTGGGGTGCTGTCTTGCTTACTTTTTCTTGTTGCTGAGATAGAATACCCAACACGCAACGTTCAAGGGGGGAAAGTTTACGTCCATGTAGAGGTTTCCGTCCATGACAGGCTGGCTGCATGGAAGGGTGGCATAGCAGAAGGGATCACAGGGCAGGAGGCAGTGGGAGACAAGCAGCAGCAGCCCTTTTTGTGTCCCTTGTGTTCTACCCAGCATACACACCCTTAAGGAAAGCAGCACTTGTGCCCAGGGTGGGCCTTCTCATTATTCACAGCTAGAACTATGCCAAAGTGGATTAATTTGGTGATCCCGCAGTCTCAGTTCCAGCATCCAATGCTCTAAATCCAGCCAGTGCTGAAAAGCCCCACATATGACATCATGAGGCTCCTGGGGACATCTGTACAAAGGCCATAACAGGTGGACTTGTGTCGTAGGTGATCTTGGCTGGAATAGAAGTCTAATAGACTGAGATTTCATGTCTCCAGCTGCGGATGGATCACTCCAGAAGATTTGTCCAGAGGCACTGACCTGGGGACGGAGGCCACTAGGATCTTCTGAATTGGGTTTTACCACCCTGTTCTGCATTCTGAGGCAATACTCTGTACTAAATTCCCTGTCCTGCCTTCAGTGGAGCCTTATTTCTTGGCAAAGATAGTTCTTTACCCTCCAAAGCTGAAGGTGAGCTGTGTCCTCTGTGAGTGTCCAGCTACAAGGACCTTCATAGTGTCAGGGAGCACCTAGGTGCACGCTGCAGCTGGGAAAACTGCAAGCCAAGCATAGATCCATTCCATGCGCAGATATTTGCTTGGTGCCAGACTAGTCTACAGGCTCTGTTTTGACCTCTGACCTGCACCTGGGTGCTTCGGTCTTTGCCCAGCAATGGGGTTCAGTGTGCTTGGCCTCACTGTGAACCATAAGACAAAGTCTGCTGCCAGCTTTTAACACTCTGCTGTCAGGTAGGTAGAGTGAATCTTGCTCCCACCTCTGCGGCCAAGTCTTACAAGAGAAGTTTTCCAGGAATCAGTCAACTGACTAATGACATCCCAGTAAGGGAGGTGGAGCCCTGCCTGGCTCTCGATTTTATTGAAGAGAGGCATGGTGCTGGGTGTCGAGAGTAAGGCCTGGCCTTAATTCTCTCGCTATCTGAGCATGAGGCATCTTCATCAAGCTGTGCTGCTTGGGACTGGGGACGGTTGTACCTTTTCATTCCACAATGCTAAAACCAGGCCCTATGGTCTGTATATGGCCTCTTTGGCTCTTGTGAAGGGGCTTTGGTGTGTGGCTAGCTATGCAAACTGTGTGTCTGTGGAGAGATGACCCCCGAGGATCTCACCGGCTCTCAACAGAGCAGCTACATGTCTGTGTGTGTGTGTGTGTGTGCTTGGCAGGAAGGCGCCTTAGCATTCTATTGCCATAACAAAGGCATGAGACAAGCTGTTTATAAAGACTGAAAGTTTCCATTTATTCCCTTTTATTTTGACTTCCAGTTTGAAAGATTTAAGTTCATGGTTATTTGGCTATGTTGCTTTTAGGCTCCAGTGAGGCAGGGAACAGGTAAGAAAGCCATCTGTTTCCTTCATGGTGGCTGAGAAGTAAAAAAAAAAAAAAAAAAAAAAGGAAGAAAAGTCCTAAAACACCTTCAGATCCACACCCTCCATGACTGCAAACTCTCCAGCAGGTCCGGCCTCTGAAGGTATCCACCACCTCCCAACAGCAGGGCAGCTGGGACCACGCCTTCACCACACAGGCCTCTGGGGCATGTCGGTCTGAGCTATAGCCCAGGAGCAGACAATATAAACTAATATAAAGTTGTAAAGAGTTCAGTGTAGAAAATAAAAGGGGTAAAAGACAGAGCTTCTTCAAACTGGCTGGAAAGCTTTTCTGTAGCAATGATTTTTGCAATATAAACTGACATGGAAGAATTGGTTGTTAAATTATCAGAGAGGATACATTCCCAGGAGGGGTAAAATCTGGGTAAAGTTGTCTGAAAACAACACCGAGCCTGAAACTCTGTAAGCAAATCAGATGCTCGAAGTGGCCAGAGAGAATAGGTGGGAACTACAGCTGGAAGGAGTGTAGCAACCTTGAAAGAGTCCACATCTCCTGTAAAAAGTTGAGTTTAGGTTAGATACAATGGGAAGATACCTGAGGATGTAAGAACAATAACCTGCTCTGAGTTATATTCTAAGATGAACATACTTGCTGTGGACACATAGTGGATTTGTGTGGAAGCCACAAACACATCCGCGAAGTGGTTATTAAGAGGTTCTCACAGGCTGAGGAGAGAGCTCAGCAGTCTTCCAGGTAAGCACAAGGACCCAGGTTAAATCCCCAGTAGCACAGGCTGTGCTGGCCCTGAAACCAGGCTTGGTGGCCCACATCTGTAATTCCAGAGAAGGGGAGACTGAGACAAGAGGATCACTATGAGTCCCACCTGTGTAACAAAAACGTGCACTAAAGAAAAAATTAAAATAAAGTTCTCAGAATAGCTAAACAAGAGGACAGTGGTTTGAAATCAGTTGTATAAGCACAAATGGAAGAGTGAAGTTAGGACCTGCAGAAGGATTCGCAATATGGACACAAAACTTTTATTTTTACTTCAATTTTTATCTTAAAAACAGTTGTGCCATTTTCTGATGGCTGTGACATGTCTGAGTTGGAGGAAGGGAGCTGAGAGTGGTCAGCAAAGAGATGCTATAGGCTTAGGAAGAGCGAGGCCTTGTGGGAGGCTCTAGGTGGAGAAGGCAGGGGCCAAGAAGACGCCTGAGCTACTGCAGTCTCCTGAAGACATGGAGAGAAAGAGCCAGAAAAGACACCAGAGAATGGCCAGCAAGAGAAGATAACTCCATAAATGTCTTTCACGTAGTTTTGTAGCGTTCAACCTTTCTGGTTTTCATTTTGGCTTCTAGAACTAGAGCCAAGCACGGTGACACCCACCTGTATCTCAAAACTCAGGAGGCTGAAGCAAGAGAATCGCTGTGAGTCTGAGGTCAGCCTGGGCTACAGAGTGAGTTCAAGGCAGGCCCGAATGACAGAGTGAGAGCCCGTGTCTACATATATAAATAAATGAGTGACTGAGTAGAAAATATAAAGGCTTCCAAAACTAGAGAGTGAAGACAGACATTAAGCTGTGTCTATTGTAGCTTAACCATTGTCACTTGCTATTGTATGACCTTAGGCCACTCAGTTAATTTCTCTGTGACTCCATATCTTCGTCTGAAAAATAAAGTTATAAAATTATCTACCGTATAGCTTTGGTGGTAGGAAATATTATATATAAAGTCCCTAAAATTTACTTGGTACCTATTATTAACAACCCAATAAATGTGCTCTGACAATTGCTAACTAGCTGTAAACTGATTTGCATTTGACATTCAAGTAGGTCTGGGAAAAGTTTGTGTACTCAAAGGGCACAGGTACAGTGTGTGTTGCAGCCACCATTAAAACAACCGCTTGATACCAAAGCTTGTAACAGTACTTCTACTATCTTTTAGGCCTTAAAAATAATATAACTGGCTCAGAACAGCCCTTCACTGCTGCCAGCTGTAGTACCACGACATGGAAAGCAAGCCTATTCCAGATATGCATTTCGACTTCCATTCTCCCCAACGAATTCCGCCAGTAGCCAAACTCACTCTGTTTACTTTCTGCCCCATCTGTAGTGTGGCAAAGCACAATTTTCCATGCCAAAAATGGCAGTGTTAAAAAGGAACAAACGTCTCCATGCAGCCAGTACACCAAATGCAAAGTCCTCACATAAAAGTGTAGTATGTGCACCACGAACATGCACCAACCGGAAAAGGTGTTATTTTTAAAGCAGATTTTAACAAGTATCGCTATTTGTAGAATAAATGGAGGAGTCAATTTCAATAGCATAAATTAAAAAGAAACCTTGTTCTATTAATTTCAATTAAATAACGCAATTCAAGTTAAGCTAATTAAGTATTATCAGGCAAGGGAGCTGGGAAGCTTCTTTAATAAATAGAGAGAAAGATTTGTATTTAACATATCTGTTGTTTATCCATAAATTGATGTTTCTAATTGTTTGAAAGCAATTTGTTCTCTTCAGCAAATTAAATGTTCCTCTCTCTGTGTGTTAAACTATTTCATTGGCAATTTTTTTTATAAAGTTAGCTTCAGCTTAATTCCTTTACAAATTAATGAAAGTTCCTGTCATTTATGAGATCTTAAATCTTTCCTACTGGTGTTAAAATTAGGCTCTACTGCTAAATTTGAGAAAGAGACAGATTTCTTTGTCCATAATTCCAATATCCAATTACAATAAATTACGTGAAGGGTTGTTACTTTGGAAGAAACCATGAGCGGCACCTGCTGCTGTCATCAGCAGGAGGGCTGACTGTGACGCCACGACTTAGGGCGCAAACCCAGTGGAGAATTTTTAATTCTGTCTGAGCGTACCACAGTGCATTGCATGCCTCAGGAGTTCTTACTGAACATTGGAAGGAAGACAGAACAGAAGGAAGGAAGGGCAAAAGGGAAGGGAACAGAGTCGCCTTCCTTAAAATTGGCCTGTGGCCAGGGATAGAGCTCAGGGGTACAATCCCTGCCTGGCAACTGTAAGACCCCGAGTTGCATACCCAGTGCAAAAAAAAGAAAAAATATTTTTAAATAGGTTGGTCTGGAAGCATTCATTTGTTGCTAAACAAGTGCAGGCACCAGGGAACTACTCCAGCCTGTAAAGTTTCCAAAGTTAAGCTGATGTGCTTGGTTGCAACTCACCAAGAATGGTACGCCTTCTCGCTGAGAAGTCACGCCAGATGTCCTGCCCAAGGACCAATAATGTTTATTCCTGTAGGCTACATCCATATGTGAAGAAGCAGAAGAGAGTGCTTCAGAGCTGGTTAGTCAACTTTAAGTTATGCTCAGCGCGCTGTATCGGGAATACAAAAGCACTTTCCAGATGGTATCATAAAGTCAGTTCATTTTTGCAAAGCATCATCTCATTTTTGAGAAATAGCCCCTTGCTTTTCATTCCCCTTGGTTGGTTTAGAATTGCTCTTTCTACCATAAATGTGACACTTAAACTAGAGGGCTGGGTAGGATATCTGCTCTGGGTTATGAAAAACGTCTGACAGGCTGTGGGTGTCCAGACATGAATTGACAAGGAGGATGAGACGTTGCCTAAGCTGCTGGCCAGCCCATCGAGGATGCAGAGCGCCAGATGGATGTGGGGATTCTCTGCTCACTGCTGATGATAAAGTGTTGGGTGAGTCACCTAATTACACCCCATTTCAATGTCTACATCTGCCAGAGAGCCGTTCTAACTTTCAGAAAGTCACGCGTGACTCATCCGAGGACACCTATGGTTTGGGTTATTGCTGTCTTTGCTTATCTATGTGAACTCTCTGCAATAGCCTAATTGTTTAACTTCTTCCAAAGTTTCCTGGGGCTGTCCAAATCCGTGCTTTTCCTCAAGCTCTTTCCTTGCCCTAGCATGGACTCTCTGCTCCTGTCTGTCTTGCAAAAGCCTCTTGTCACTGGAAGCAGAGACACAGTCTTCTCTTATAAACCTATGTCACACCCTGAAAGGACTTACACTTATAATTTCATTTACTCATCAGAACGACTATGTACAGCAACTCTTAATGTGCTTATTCTATGGCAAACAATATGAGACTCTCATCAAATGTATTGCGTAAGGCCCAAAGGTGCAATTAGAGCGTGGACTTGAACTCAGGTCGCTTTGTCATCATAAATCCTTTCCACTGCTCCACTGAGACCCTGGTGGCATTTCTTTTGTTGTTGTTGCAATTATTTATCAAAGACAGTTCATGCCCTTTTGATGCAATGGCTCAGGTTGTCTTAAAGAAATAAAAAATGCTTGGAAGAAAGGGGTGATATCTCTGTACTTCTTGCTTTAGAGTATTCTCCAAGCAAAGATTTGGACTCAGCTCCTCAGCGCTCCTCCACTAGCACACGCAGAAGTGCTTAACATGGGACGAGCACGATTCAGATTTACTGAATAAGTTTCGGTGTGTCTGTTATCATCTCTGGTCTTGGTTAGAAAGGTTCTCAATCAGTATTTTTTTCTTCTGGAAAATAAGGCTGTGCGTTCATAAAAATGTTTAGCTCTTCTCAGAGATTAAAATACACTCCTTATATTGCTGTATCTGTTTTTCTGTCTGTCATCCATCTTCTGGTGCTGACTCTGTCTGCTCAACTGTGACTCATCTCAAATAATTTACTGAAAATTTACTCTACTCTTAGATTTTTATGCCAACACCAAACCATGTCATGTTTGACTGTCGGTAATTCACAATCTGAGAATTTATATTAGGATCAAAAATTGCTCATTAAATATCATTTACTGAGCATAAATTTTTCTCATGCTAAACATTTCAATTATTTAATTCTCACAAAAGAACAAAAATTTTAAACTACATTTTGTTGATTAGGAAAACAAAGTTCAGAGAAATTCTGCTCTCTTGCTAAGGACCACAGAGCTCACGTGAGGAGACAGAATGAAAGCCCAGGCTGCAAACCACTGATGTTTGCTATATCCGTGTGGGTTGTTACGTCCTCAGAGAAGAGGCTGAACACCTTTGCCAGCTGGCACAGTCAACTTAGACAAATCCTAACAGTCCAGTCAGATATTGTGAAAAATGGGACCGCATTTTTGAGGGTTGAGTATTGGGCAAACTTCAAAATCACTGATGCCCAAGCAACGATCAATTGTTTCTGTTTATTTTCATGACATAATTTTGAAATCATTACACATGCAACTAAAATCCAACTCTGAGTAATGCTTTATAGTTGGTGAGAACTATGTTCTATTCATTAGTGAAGGAAACCAATTATATGTAGCATTATCTCTAATTTCATTCTAGTAAAGACCAATTGATTTTCATCATTTGTAGCATGTATAATGCTTTGCTCATAGAACAAGATCAGGAAGATCAGCTAAGGTTAACAGTAGACTTGCTTGGTCACAAATCACAACTTTTTGTTATTCTGGTAAGAACAAGAGATTTGGTACTGTTCAGGGAATATTTAAATGTGTAAAATCATACAAGTAGAACTTTCTAAGCTTTTGCAGTAACTTACAGTGTTTATAATTTTGAAGATAAGGAGAGACTATCAGTTCTTCTGACTTCTAACATGAACCATATTTGGAAACTTGCTTAAGTCTATTTTTAATTCATTCTGGTAAGTACTACCACAAGTTTATCAGCAGCATAAGTACCTTTCAAGAGACAACCTAATCGGACAGAGAATTCTAGGATTCCAGTAAAAGGACTCAACTACTGCTCCCTGCTACCTATTATATGTAATGCGATATAAATTCCTCATAAAACAATTATTAGTTTATTCAATTTTGCAGAGGTTAATATATAACTCAAAGAATTTCAAAGAAATCTAAAATGTACTGAGTGCTTAGAATATTTTTAATCAAATCCCAAAGCTAATATTGAGTGAAGAGACTATGACATGCTATTATTTTTTCCATTTTATTTCTTTCTAGTGTAGTAATCAATGCAACGAAAGCAGAGGATTTCATTCATAGCATTTGCTACATCAATTCCAGATGATATCCTGGGAAAAAGCAGGCATTATCCTAGGAAACAGTATTGTTACAGCTGCTCTTTTGTGATATTAATAAATCAGTACCTTTTGATAGGCTCAAGCAGAAAGCTGACTTTTATCTTATTTTGGCATCTAAAGTTCCTTGATCTGCTGGCTCTGAATCATTGCTTGGAAGAAAATTAAACATTATCTCCATTTACCAACAAGTCAGTAATTAATGATAAAATTGCTGAGTGCCTTTGGCATTCACGATAGGTTTATGAACTATAAGAAGATAAGACTTTTTAAGAAATCTGTCATTCTTCATCAGCAAAAAAAGATGCACACATTAAGTATTCACTGAACAGGCATTGGACATCTACTGAGTGTTATATTTTGTGTACAATGCTTAGGTAAATCAAATATGGTCTTTACCTTCAAAGAGCACTGCATCTAGCAGAAGAGAAAGAGACACCAACTAATTGCAGTATGTACCACAATATCATTCTTATCAGCAGTATCAGCCAGGCGAGGTGGCACACACCCATAGTCCCAGCACTAGGAGACTGAGGTAGGTGGATTGACATGAGCTCCAGGCCAGCCTAGACTACAAAGTGAGTTCAAGGCCAGCCTGAACCACATAGTGAAACCCTGTCTCAAAAAGTCAAAAAAATGAAGAAGAAGAAGAAGAAGAAGAAGAAGAAGAAGAAGAAGAAGAAGAAGAAGAAGAAGAAGAAGAAGAAGAAGAAGAAGAAGAAGAAGAAGAAGAAGAAGAAGAAGTAGAAGAAGAAGAAGAAGAAGAAGAAGTAGAAGAAGAAGAAGAAGAAGAAGAAGAAGACAACTATGAAGAAGCAGCAGCAGCTGATCTGCCAATCTTTCAAAGCAATCATAACTTGAACAGATAATATGGGATATGTGACAGTAGACTCAAAAGTCAGAGGAAAATTATAGACCAAAAATGTATTAAATAATAACATGTAGAAAATATTAAATTTATACCTGAGAATTTTAATGAAAAGAAAAAGGTAAAGAAAGCAAAGAACTAGACTGAAGTGAAAGGTGATGGGGCCCTGGTCAGAATGTAGGTGCAAGGAGCAAGAGTGAGGAAATTGCTTTGTGGATTACGCAGGACAAAGTGGGCTTCAGCTCCAAGAGGAAGTCACCAACAGTACAACAAAACTCCTCCCGTCTCCATGGGCTTCCAGAAAAGCTAGCAGAAGCCTTAGTCTCCTAAATGGATCAGAAGCAAAAGGGATCTGGGGCAGGTGTGAGGACAGCCACGGCCAGCTCTGTGGCCCTGCTTGCTCACCCTGGATACCTTCCGAGCCTTGGAAAGGTTTATATGCTATAAAAACCACTACATGTAAGTAATTTATCTTCCAGTTATCTTAATGCTACATCAGTCCCTGCTCTCCAATGGGAGTCACAGGTTGGCTTGCCTTGGGAATCGGGAGAAACAAAACTCAAGATGTTATGATCCTTATTTGAAGCTTAAAGCTTTGATCTAAGTCAGACACATAAAGATTTTGAAATAAAATTTTGGTAAGCTGGTTACTCTCTCTCCCCATCAAGGCTGCAGTGCTTTCATCTGAGTCGACTGCAAGAACAGGGAGGAGTTCTTGAATTTAGCTCAGTTTAAATCTTACATGACAGAGAAATCACTGATCTGACTTGAGTCACCCTAGCGAAGATTACAGAAATAGAACTGAAGGTGGAAATTAAGTCCAATTTTGGGAAAACAAAAAGTACCAGTTTAGCACACCAGAATTTGTGACTTGTGAAAGTCACTTTAGCTTGACTTCCAGCGGTCAGCCACATGCCACATGCCACTTCTTGGTTATCCACAGCCAGCTTTCCCCACTTCTTTTCTGACACAGTCATTTTTCAAACTATTGCGTTCTACAAGTAAGACCTCGGGTTAACTAGACCACGAGGGTTTTGAGTAAAACATAATGAATCAGGAAGGACAGAGATGGACTCTCGGGCTCTTCCTACATCACAGTGGTCCCTCACTTGTCACCGAGGTTGTGTTCCAGACACCCCCACGGTAAGTGAAAGTCAGCAAAGTAGTGACGTTACACCTATTTTAGTATTTATATGTATATTAAGGCTTTATAAACCCTTCCCAGTGTTATGAAATCTTTTCCATACTTTTAAAAATACTTTTAGGGCCAGCCAGATAGCTCAGCGGACTAAAATGCCAGCTTAGGCAGACTCAGGGACAGCGATTCGGTACCAGGCATGCCCTGCTGGCCCCGCCCCCAGGGCGCACTGAGACAGCAACTGAGACTGGGCGTGGCGCAAGCCTGTAATCCCAGCGCTTGGGAGGCGGAAAACTGGAGGATCACTACGAGTTCAAGCCGTGTAGTGAGATCCTGTAGCCCCTGTGCTAAGTACATTAAATAAAAAACTAAATATATAAATAACACTTCTAACGTTCTCAACCATTTTCTAAACTCGGACACCTACCTAATTTTTAACAACACAGTATACTGTAGGGTACTGCAAAATCCCCTTGATATAGCAAAATATCCGTGATAAATAATTTAGATTAACATTTTTTGAAAACCTACAAAACAGTGAGTCTGCTAAAGTGGAACCGTGAAATAGTGAGGGACTGCTGCAATTTGTAAAAGGGCACACAGCTGTCACTACTTGAGGACCTAGAACTGCAGGAAAAGGAGACAAATGCATCCTCCTCAAAGGAATTGTTCCCTGTGATGAAATTATACTGCAATTAGAAATACACTTTGCCTCAATTATATGAAATAGATATAAAATGCTAAGACTCCCCAGATTTTACTGTTAAAACAAATAAATGACTGAATTAAAGCTTCAGAAATGTTATTCATTTTAATAAATAAGTCTCTAGGTTTTTTAAAATAATGAATAGTATACAAATATAATTGGTGGTTAAATTTGAGCCGTAGGATTAATTGTGAGGGTTTTTTTTTTCTTTGTGCTTTTCTGGTTTCTTCCAAAGCTTCCGAAGTGAACATGCTCTAATTTTTAGAGCGACAAAATAGTTTTTTAAAGTTTATATTTAGATGTTCCATGAAATGCAGTAGGATTGGGAGAATAGACGTGCCAAAGAATCCACAGCCTCGAGTTATTTTTGTCCTGATAAAATGTGACCTTTATGACAAAGAAAGCACAAAGCCACAGACAGCAGCGACGTGGGCAGACCGGGACCTCGAGGGCGCGAGTCCCGGGCACAGCGACCCCCTACACTGACCGCGCATGCAGGATGCGCGCGTCTGGCCGGCTGCAGCCCGGCCCGCTGTCTCTGCCCGGAAGGGAGTCTCTGCAGCCTTCCCACGCTGCGGCCGCCGCCACCCCCCTGATTCTCAGCCCAGGGAGCACCAGGATGCCCCGGGTCGGCTCTCCGAGCTGTCCATCACAGCCTTGCAGTGCCCCCGGCCACAAAAAGGTAAAAATAAAACAAAACCAAAGCACAAACCTGAGGTGAAGGAAATGGCACCAGCGCTGGCTGCTCTTGAATAAACAAACAGAGGGGAAAATATTGCTGGGAACCTAAGCAAGGCTTCAGGAGAGGAAATAAACACGCAAACAAAGCTCAAGGCTGAGAGCTCCTAGAACAAAAGCCCAGGACTAAAGTCATTTTAGGGGAGGATAAAGATCTCAGCACCCAGACCAGAGGAAACAGAGAACTTCCGCAGGAGCGTTACCCTGACAAATGCAGACCGATTAACTGCGAGGCCTCGTGTGGGTCGAATGAGGTGTTTTAAATCCAGACGATCAATTTAGCCAGACCATACTCTACAGCTGCCAACTGTGCTCTAGGGGGCGCCATTCTCGTACAATAGCAAGAGGGGTTCCTTGGAGTGGTACAAGGGGCAAACAATACTTGAACTTTATTAACAAAAGAAAATTAAACCTTGAAAAGAAAAAAGAAAATTACTCATCCCTACCGCAGATTTTCTGGGACAGATCAATGGAGTGATTGTGTGTTTCCGGATCTCTACAGGGCTCACTGCTACTCCAACCTTGATTGGGGAAAAAAGTTTCTTTGCATCTTTCCCTTTGGTGTTAAACATTTTCAGGGGCAAACTCATTTTTAGGGACAAACTTGTTTTTAGGGGTTGCACACACTGAAGTTCTTTATTAATATTATTAATACTAGAGAGAGAGAGAAATTTAAGTATGGACCGCGCCCCTCCACAGACAGCAAAATCAGAAGTACAAGTAACACAGCCACCCGGCATCCATACACGAACACATCTTTCTCCTCCCTCTCTCTCCTGTCCTTCTCCTCATCTGTTTTTCCTTCGCTTTGAACAGGTTCTTTCTCCTTCATAGTATCAATTGTAGCTTTCAGATTTTATTACTCTTGACCCTGAAATTCTTGGACATTTTTCTCCTCATTTCATTCCTTAGAGTTTTACTTACTATTCTTTTTTCCAAGAATCCAGATTTGCCTCCATGAGATAGGACTAGACCCAGCTCCACATCAAAACTAACTTGCCTGCATTTTAAATTACCACTCCTCTGCAGCCCTGATACTATGTGGTTACCAGATCAAGCCTTGAGAGTCTGACTTTATCTTCCCTTAGAATGAGGAAGGATTTTTCATCCCTCCTATAAATCGACTTGAATCCTGGCTGGGGATGCAGAGTGAGCTTCCTAGTGCCTACCGACTTTACAGTGAGCTTCCTACCGACTTTACAGTGAGCTTCCTACCCACTTTACAGTGAGCTTCCTACC
>NW_004524588.1:19663070-19668740 GCF_000260255.1 Octodon degus
ACTTTACAGTGAGCTTCCTACCCACTTTACAGTGAGCTTCCTACCGACTTCCCAGCGAGCTCTCGCGCAAAGGGAGCCACCTGGAAATGATGATCGTGTGAATTAATAAAGAACTTTTTAGGGGACCTAAACGCTGTCTCCAAGCAGAAGACTTGTTCATATGTCTATGATAATACCGAGGGAGTGTGAGGATTGTGGAGAGTAAAAAAGAAATAGGGTTTTTGCTGTTGTTTTTACTTTTTAACATTAATAGTTAAGTAGGGACTCTAGGTTTTATTATTAGGACACTTTGTGTATTCTCCCTGGAACCCTCCTTCAGTTTAAAATATGTTATTAAACACTGATTTGGGGGGGGAGAAGGAAAAATAGTTGTGAGGCTTAAATTATTTTAAAATGACTGCTCAGCAGACTCAGGAAAGAAGCATACAGTTACCCCTGCTAGGGGACAGCCCAGGTGAAAATGTAGCAGTCCATTGTCCCACTCAAATAATCTCAAGACTACTACTATGTCTTGGGCTATCGTCTAAGTTTCAAGTTACAGAACTATTGTGCTGTGGCCAGTCCAGTTGGGCTGAGCCCCAACCTCGGGCTGAGTTCTGGAAGAGCAGGAATCACGTCACTGAGTTTCATAGTTACTCTCTCCCACGCTAGTGTGTGGCCCAACCCAGTGCCCGATCTATGGCATTAAGTGACTGTCACTGCTTCTTGCAGGGATCTGGGCAACACACGTGGCAAATAGGGCAGGGCTTGGCCCTCACCGGATGTTTCTTCCTGCTTCAGAGAAGCCCAGGACAAAGTAAAATCTAGGATAACTGAAAAGGGGTGCATAAGGCTTATGAGATCTTTATATGTAGAAAAATAAAGAAATCTGAACAGTTTCTGCCAATAATGGGAAATACCCTAAGCAATAACTATCAATCAAAACTAAAGAAGGAATAAGTAGTTAGAAATGAACAAAATACAGTTCAATGGCAAGGAGCAAAGCGGCTTAAAGAAATGAAACAAGATACTGCAAATTGTAAATATAAGAACAGTCTGGAAATGTCATGCGATAGGGTACTGGGCTCCAAACAAATTATACAAAGGGATGTGGAAATTTTATTAGTCTCAAATTATAGTAACAAGCTGGTTTAAAAATAATGTAAACTGATACTCAGCTATAGTTATAGATTCAGAGATTACAGAAGAAATACTAGTTGGAAATAGTTACATTTCTCTTTGTTGAAGAATCTCTTCCATCTGTTTGTGGGTGGATGTTTATCTAAGTGATATGAGAGGCATCCAGGCAGTCACTACAGGAAAACAGTATATAGATATAAAGTGGCAAATCTAAGCAAGTTTCTGTTGTTCAGCCCAAGAACGTCATGGCTAAGAGATGATTTAATACATGTGTTTGGTCTATAAGTGGTCGTTACCTCCAGGTTTATGGCCTTCTGTTCTTTACCTTCCCCAAGGATAGAACAGAGAAAATGAGCTTGGACTCTAGGAAAATAAATTCAGGTGAGTGCAAAGGGACTTCCAGGCTGAGGTCTGAGCAATGCCACAAACCACAGGTGGTTGCGCCCCTGCCTTCTCTGACCTCATCTAAAACACAAGTAGGCATTTACTCACTGAGATGAATGGAACAAAGCCCAGCTAGCATAGGCCTGAAGCTTTCCAGACTGAAAAATGATTCGTTGCTACTAATGTTAATTTGATCTGACTTCCTCTCCTGCCTTGAACTTTTGTCTTGCTGGACTCACTCTTATACCATGAGTAAAGAGCTATCTTTCTTTCATGCTACCTGTCTACCTTTAGTAGGAGTTAATTTTTGTTGATGCCTTGTGAACATTTCGTTGTATTCACATACTTTCCCCCACTTCCTGAGTATCACAGAGTGCTGCTCTTATAATACAATTGAGGGGTGGTGGGTCTCCTTGCTCCTTGATTCCTGGATAAAATCCACAGATGGCGGTCGTGAATCCCAGGCTTTCCCGAAGCTGACTCGGCCTTTCTGCTGAGACTCTTCTTCTGTCCTTTTACCTCCCTTATGGCCCAGAACCACATTCACAGATCTATAGTTTTCAAGTACAAGATATCACCTCACTGCCCATGCCTTTCTCTGTCTCTCTGTCTCTGTCGGTCGTTTTTTACCCCTCATGCCCCTTCTCCCAGTAAGTATTGTTAAATAAGAGGAAGAATGAAAAGTGAATGGTATATGAATAATTGCAAAATTATATGTCATTCTATAATATTAAGAGTCAAAATTGTTAGCATAAGTAGACACTAAAATTTAGGAGCATGTGTTAGGCAGCTTTCCTTTGCTATAATAAAAAAAAAAAGTGTTAGTTGTTTTTTTTTTTGTTTTGTTTTGTTTTTTCCTTTTTTTGCAGAACCAGGGATTGAACTCAGGCCCTTGTGCTTGCCAGGGAAGTGCTTATTCTACTGAGCCTTCTCCCCAGCCCCTAAATAAAACAATTTAAAAGGATGAAAGATTTGTTTCAGCTCCCAGTTCCGGACCCTGCCTTTCTGCCCCTCTTGGATTTGGGCCTGGGCGAGGCTGCGCCTGTCTGTGGGGGCACACTGTAGAGCAAGCTGCTTTCCTGCCAGCAGCCAGGAGGCAAAGAGGAGCAGCGTAAGAGATTGGAGAAAATTTCAGATCGGACAGAATAAAAATATGTAACACTCTAGCCAAAGAGTATAATTTCAGTTGCTAGTACTATTAAAAAGAAGCCAAGTGCTTTATACCAGGACAGTGGGAAAAAGCCCATCTCAGGACCTGGTAGAACTCACCCACTGCATGTTTAGAGGCACAGAAATGCAAGTTTGGTTCATGATCTTGCAGGGGCAGAGTCCTTTGAGAGCCCAGGGTCCATCGAAATTGGACCATCGAAATTGTTTCCCCCAGACCCAGCCAGTAAAGCATGCAAAGGCTGCTGCAGCCCATCTGTAATGGAAACAAGACCAGGAATAGCTCACAGCTGGTGTGATCCCGTTCATTCTGGTTTTGCAGAAATGGCGGAGGCAAGAATAAAGTGGGTAATGGAGGCTTCTGCCAAACTTCCAAAAGAGAGGCTAAAACTTGAGGTAGTGTGTGGCAGAATCAAGCTTCCTGCAAGCAGCTCCTGTCAGATGATAGAACTGAGCATGAGGTCTAAGGTGCAGTGAGTGGAGAAGCCAGAAAGCTAGAGGTACTGGACCACGAAACACCTGCCAAGGAGGTCATGCGGCTGCATCTGTGTAGCTACGGTTGTGAGGATGCCCAAGGTCGGGAAATGCCCCATCTCAGCAGTGTGCCCACAATGCTGGGCACAAGAACATAAGATCTGATATTTGAGGCTTCTGGTCTAGTTTTGGTCTAACTTTTCCTAGTTTCTTCCTTTTCTTTCATTTTTGGAATGGTAAAGTTTATTCTGTGCCATATGTAATTTATTTTGTGACTTTTAAAGGGACTTACACCTTTAGTCTCGGAAGAGCCTTTGAAATTAAACTTTTTGAGCAATGCTGAAACAACTAAGACTTTGGGAATCCTGGAGATAGACTGAGTGAATTTTACATTTCCGGGTGGGCATGCGCTTTGGAGTTAGGCACAGGATGGTGCTGGTGTGGCCTAGGAAAGTGACCCGTAAAGACCTGTGTGTCAGGAGCTTCCCTAGAAGCACTTGAGCTACTGTAAGGCAGAGCCTGGGGGAAGCCATCTGACCTGGGGGGATGTCCTGGGGGAAGCCATCTGACCTGGGGGGATGCCCTGGGGGAAGCCATCTGACCTGGGGGGATGCCCTGGAGGAAGCCATCTGACCTGGGGGGATGCCCCTGAAGAAGGCAGTGGAGCCCCAGCCCCCTTCCCGTCCTCTCTTTTTTATCCTGGCAAGAAAATGAGTGGCCTTGCCCTGCACACCTGCCACTGTGTGCTGCCTTGCTACAAGGCCCCATGGCTTCAGGACAATGGATTACAGCCTAAATCCTTCAAAACCATGAGCCAGAATAAAACTTTTTTTATACATTGCTTTATCTCAGGTTTTTGTTACAGCAACACAACTGATTAAAAGTATAATAATGAGGGAAATGTGATGCTCACTTTAATTTTATTTTTATTTGTAGCTCTAGTCTCAAGCCAATTAATTTATCTTGGATAGCCTGTTCAGTAATGCTAATAAGGAATATTTGATTACACAAAGTAGCCCATGCATTTGCAATGATTACTTGTCCTTTATTGACATGGCTGATGTCCCAGCTTGAACTCATCTCTACCCAAGTAAATAATCTTCTGGGGACAAGGAAGGATTTGCTTCATGGCAATTACTCAGCACTTTGAAAAGCAGCTTTTGAGAGCAGGATAAGAGTGAGATAACTCCATTTGTGAAACTAAAAATAAAAATCTTCAATCCTGCCTGTATTTTAATTAAGATTGCTTTAAACAAATATGTAATCTCTATCATTATTTTATTGACTCTTCAAATCTGGATATCTAGAAACTTCAATTCATCATTTATTTTTACATTTTCAGATAGCTTAGAGTCTAGCAGGAAGGAAAAGGCACCCACACAGATGCCTGTGACATGAGGGAGGCTATAATTAGACAAGAGCAGAGCCAGCAGCCTGGCATGTGTCCAAATAGAGTAGGCCGGAGCTTCCTGAACCCCTGACACTTAAGGCTTGTCTTTGAGGCTGAAATGGATTTCACAGGAGATGGGCTGTAGCATTTTTCATAAATAATAATTTATAATTCATAAAAAGAGCAGGACCCATAAAAGAAGTTGACAGCAGTTTCAGAAAAGTCAAGATTCCAGTTTAGCATGAAGAGGCTCAGGGATACATAATTCATTCAGAGAAAAAGAAGCTATCGTATTGATCGAGACGATCAGAATTTTGCGGTGAACTCCACAGTTGATGAGAAAATGCTAAAGGACAGTGTTCAGGGGAGTGACCAGCAGTACGTGGACGTCCTGGAGCAGGACAGCATGAAAGGGGCCTGATTCCAGCAATCTAAAGGGTGGCTGAGGCCTGTGCAACAGGAGGTAGCAGGGAGGACAATGAAAAAGCAAATCAAGGGATGTCCTAGAGAAGGAGCGTCATCTGCACAATGCACCCGACTGTGCGCAGTGTGAACCAGGACGCAGTCAGGGGAGGAAATACCCGCACCCGCATCTGGTTCTAGGGAAGCAGGTGCCAGAAATTAAAATAAATATAACGGAGAAACTTGAGGGGAGGATATGGATACGTGGGCCGAGTATGGGGGAAGTGTGCAGACGGGCATACCGGACGCCCAGTTCTCCAGATGGGCCTTTCCTGGGGCAGAAGGGCGTTTGGGACACGGAGGTTAGCAGCTTCTCCATAGAGGCGAATCCCAACTGTGGGTTTTTCTTTTTCTTATGGGATTGTTATGGTTTGTGTCGATGTCCCTCAAAGCCTCAAGCAGTCATGGCTTGGGCTTCTAGAGTTTTTGATTGATTCATGATTTGATGCTGGAGTTACGGGTGTGAGAGCTGCTGGGACTAGGTGTGTGAGAACCGCACCCACCGGGGGGCAGGAGCCGGAACGCAGCATACGGAAGGGGGAGGGGCTTGCTCGCCTTTGCTCCCCCTTCCGCCACCCCTCCGCCCCCCCTCCGCTCCTCCCTTCCGCCCCCCTCCGCTCCTCCCTTTCCGCCCCCCTCCGCTCCTCCCTTCCGCCCCCTCCGCTCCTCCCTTC
>NW_004524588.1:19669132-19679210 GCF_000260255.1 Octodon degus
CTCCTCCTCCCCTTCCGCCCCTCTCCGCTCCTCCCCTTCCGCCCCTCTCAGCTCCTCCCTTTCCGCTCTTGTCACTTTTGCAGTACCCTCCTGCCACTGTGAGCTGCTGTCCTCTGCCACGTGCCACTCTGCCTTGGAGCCAGCTGATTATGGGCTGAAACCGCCAGAAATCGTGAACAAGATGAGTGCTTCCTTCCTGAATTCTGGGTGTCGGGCATTTGGTCTCAGCAGCAAGAGAAAATAATGAAGGCCAAGATCCTCGGAGAAATCAGTATTTTATGAGAGGCAGAGTGCGCTTCATTTTTTTTCTGGCTTCTGTGAACTAGATCAGAATGTTTAGCCTGATGATAAGACATGTATAGTAAGCCTTAATAATATACATTTATGACGACCTTAACATACCCTGTAAATATAAAGTGACTATCACAGCCCTGTTCTGATCCTGAGAAAATCAGGGACAGTAACGCACGGTACACAATAGGACAGTGATGGAGAACCTCTGAGAGACCAGCTGCCGAGTCGCAACCCAAAGCCTGCCCATCTATTGCAAAGCGCCAACACTGCGGTCACACCTTAATACTGGGGTTTTAGTTTAGAAAAATCAACTTCACACATAAGCATCTTTTGTCTTATAAGAAAAACACAACGTGTGTCATCGGTTCGCCATCGCTGTCCTAAGAGCTAAGAGACTGAGCGATCCGCAGCGTTGTGCGTCTCTGCGTATGTGAGAAACAGAAAGGGAGAGAAGTTGGACTCAGGAAATGACAATTTTGTTTTCAGTATTCAGTGTGAAAATACATCAGTTCTCCTTCAGTTCTGAGGGGTGGAAAGCCCACGTCTCCTGGAGGATCACTATTGGATGCTGTAGCGTGGCTGCTGTTGATGCTGTGAGGTTGCGCCTACAAGACCGCGTTCAGAGGTACGAAATGCACCTGCTCTGTGTAGAATGCGGTTGCTTGCCTTTCTCCTGTCCAGTAGCTATTCAGCTTGACGTGAGATTTAATACCCAGGTGAAAAATGTTAAAGCACATTTTATAAACTCAAGAAACTCAAGGGAAAAAAAACTTCCCTTCCTATTGCTTGTTCCCTATTTTTATGGTGCTGTTTATTTTTCTGATCTCAAAAGTCTCAAGGTGAACTACAGCGCCTTGTCCTGGCTATTAGAATCTTTGTGCTATTTTCCACTATAGTTACAAAAAATGCTTATATTTTCTTCTTCTATTAGGAAGAAGTTACTTTGCTCTTACAAATTAATTTCCCTTTAATTCATTTTAATTTAGTTGTTGTGCTAATGATTATAACTGTAATACAATCTTCACATCTGCAACATGCAAAAATCTCTTGGTTATGACCTTTCTGCATAGCCAGGGGCAGGTGACATGGCCCGGTGGTAGAGCTCTTGCCTTGCATGCACAAGGCCCTGGGTTTAATCCCTAGCACCACCAAGAAAAGAGAAGTCACCTAGCTTGTTTCCCTTTATTAGGTGACATAGGTTCGTCATCAGTAAACTTAACTTTATTCAACAACTTTTGCTATAAGTGAGTTTCTTGGCCTCGTAAGGATTTCTTGTGTCACTGTGAAAGCCATGCGCACCGTAAGGTTGTCCACGACAGTGCAGTGGTGAACATGGTGACAAGGATTGGCCTGAATAAACCATTTTCTGCTTTCTTTAATGATGCTCCTCCACCACTCTGACCCAGCATGAGTTTAGAGGTCCCAGACTTTATTTAAGATCTCTGTTCTAGTGTCATTACCTGGACAGCCACTCTCTTTGCAAAAACACAACTGGTAGGCAAAAAACTCTTAGATTATTTTGCTTTAGAAACACAACCCCTGAGGCCTAGTCCTACTACACACATTTGATCAATTTCCTAGCATCCTGCCTGGTGAGGTCCGCTAGTAGTCACATGTTACTAACTCTGCAAAGGTATAAATGAAGAACTGTTTTGTTGTGGAAAAAAAAGGAAAAAAAATATATATATATATATCCAAGAGTTAGGATAGATATATAGTTACTTTCTCTTTATTGAGAAGGAAGTTTTGTACTAATATTGTTTAGACAAAATATCATGTCTGCATCTTGTCCTCTGAATAACTACTATGATGATAACAATATGCAATGTACTAATTATTGTAACTGTCCTACTAACCTCTTTGAAACTGTTTCATTGGTATTTTATCTTTTTTCTCATCAAAATGAATAAAAAATAAATACAATTAATAAAAAAACCACCACCACTCCTCTGCATCGACATTCTTACTGTTACCAACACATGTCAAGTCTACAAGGTAATGGATACCCGGTGTCAGTCCATGCATGCAGACCTCAGCAGTGGTCATGCTGTCCACCCTCCTCCTAGCCTCGTGCCCCTCTGCAGCACCCTGCCAAGTCCCTTGTGCTCCCTCTTCTTCAGTGTTATTTCATTTTTTTCACTAACACATATGAGAGAGAACATGCAATACTAGACTTTGTTGTCTCGCTTATCTTCTTCATATGATGTCATCCAGTCCCATTCATTTGGCTACAGCTCACAGTGGCCCATTCCTTTGGCTGAATCATACAGGTAGCTAGATAGATCGATTGATCGATCGATCATATCTTCTTTATGCATTCATGTCTTAATTAGCACCTGTGCTGTGTTCATTGTTAGTGAATGTGAGTAGTACTCCAATAAATATGAACATGAAGGTATTCCTTTTTATTTTTTTTAAATACATGCCCAGAAGACCCAGTAGTGGAATAGCTACAATGTATAGCAGTTGTATCTTTAAGGGTTTTTTTTTTTAATCTTCCTTGATAATTGACACAGTGGCTGTACTAATTTACATTCCTGCCAATAGATACAAGTGTTCCTTTTAGTCAGTATCCTCTTTAGCATTTGTTCTTTGTCGTAGTAGCCATTCTAACTACAGTGAAATGGTATCTCATTATAATCTTCATTTAAATTCTTATGGTGGGGCCGTGAGATAGCCCAGCAGTCTAAAGTGCCTGCTTAAGCAAGCTTAGGCAACCACAAGGACGGCTGTTCGATTCCCGGCACCTCATGCCACACCAACCCTGTCCCCAGGGCAGGCTGAGCCCACCACAAATGCACAAATCAATAAATAAGTAAGTAAATAAATTTTTCTTATACCTAATGATACTGAGCATTTTTTATGTATTCACTGAGCAATTATATTTCTTCTTTTGAGAAATATGTTAATGTACCTTTTTACAGTTGGATTATTTGTATTTTTCGGTTCTTTATATATTCTAGCTATTATCCCTGGCAGATGAATAGCAACAAATATCTCCTCCCATTCTGTGGGTCATCTCTGCTCTCCCTTGATCGCTGCTTTTGCTGTGCAGGACACTTTAAATTCGTGGAACTTCATTTATCTCGCTTTGTTTTCATTTCATGTGCCTTTGGAATCCTATCCAGAAACTCATTGCCTGTAATGTTTTCTTAGGATTTTTGCCAAAAGGATTTTAGGTCTCACATTAAAGGTTTTCGTCCACTCTTCGTATAGGATGACAGGGTTTACCCGCATGTGGGTGTCCAGTGTTCCCTATGTCACTGTCCTTTCTCCAAAGAGTTTTTGGCAACCTTGCCAAGAATCACCTTGGTGTGGATGCATAGATTTGTTTCTACATTCTCTGTTCTGCTCTGTTGATCTCTCTGTTCTATACTAATATCGTGCTGCTTTTCTTACTGAGGCGCTGTAGGATGTCTTGACTTCCTGTCTTGCGATGCCCTCAGCCTTGCTCTTTCTGCTACACTTACTTTTGATACTTGAGGTCTTTTGTGCTTACATGTAGACTTTAGGATTTTATTTCTAATTCTTTGAGGATTATCATTGGTGTTTTGGTAGAGACTGCATTGAACATGTAGATCAATATAGGCAGAATTGACATTTAATGATATTAATTCTTTGAATTCAGGAACATAGAAACTTTTTCAGTTTTTAATGTCTTCTTCACTTTGTTGATTTACTGTTTTCTAATTTTCCTTGTAGAGGTCTTTCATTTCCAATGTTCTTTTGTTTTTGATGCATGTGGCTCTTTTAATTGGTATTGCTTTTATCAGTAAATTCACTGGAGTAGAAAACAGTTAAAATTGTGTGCATTACATTTTCCTCTTGCTCTTATACTAAATGTGTTGACCACTAGCAGTAGTGCTTTGGTGGATTTTTACATTTTTTTATGAATAGAATCATATCACCTACAAACAGAGATACTTTGTCTTTAGCCTCTTCTATGTGAATATCTCTTTTTTTTTTTTTTCCTCTTGCCGAATTACTCTGGCTAAAATTTATACTACTCTATTGACTAAGAGTAATGTGAGTGGCACACACTTACCTTGCTCCTGATCCCAGAGGAATGCTTTTAGTTTCTGTTGATTCAGTATAATATTGGCTATGCTTTGCCATATAAAGCCTTAGACAGATTGAGATATGATTCTTCTTTGCCTGATTTGTTCAAAATTTTTATCAAGAAGAGAAGCTGAATTTTATCAAATCTGTTTTCTCCATCGATTTTTATTCTTTAATCCATTTCTCTGATGAATTGTGTTCATTAATTTGCATATGTTGAGCCAGCTTTCTCTACTTGGACTGAAGCCGGCTTACTCATAGTATAAGACCTTTTGGCATGTTCTTGAATTTGACTCATGGTTGGGTGAACACTTCTGCATTTATGTTTATCAAAGATATTGGCCTATGATATTTTTTATATTGTTTCCTTGTCAGGTTTGGTAACAAAGGTAAAATGGACTCCTAGAATGAGTTTGGAAGTGCACTTTCTCTTTAGTTCTACAAGAGTTAGAAAAGCATTTGTGCTCTTTAAAAGTACGGTAAATTCAGTAGTGCAGCCCTCTAGGCCTGGTGTTGTTGGTGCTGATTGAATCTCACTACTTGTCATTAATCTTTTCAGGTTTTTTTCTGTCTTCTTGATTAAATTTTGGAATATCATATGTGTCCAAGAATTTGTTTACTTCTGGCTTTCTAGTGTTTTAACATAGGTGTTTTCAAAATAATTCCTTCTGATCTTTTGAATTTCTGTGATAACAGATGTATCGTCTCTTCTTTCACCTCTAATTTCATTTATTTGGATATTCTCTATCTCTAGTGACAGTTACTTTAACTAAGGTTAGTTGATTTTGTTTCTTTTTTCAGAAGATAAGTTCTTTGCCTCATTGAATTTTTGCTTTTGTAAGACTTTTCTTTTTGCTCTGATTTTTTTATTTCATACTGCAAATTTTGCATCTGTCTTGCACTTGTTTTTTCTAAGACCTTGATATGTATCTTGGGGTTCTTATTTGAAATCTTGTATCTTTTATATAAACCCTCACAAATTCAATCCTCTTCCATACTATTATTTTTGCTACAACCTATAGGTGTTACCACTGAAGTTTTTCAAAACAAAAATTTTTTTTTGGTCTTTGTGAGTTAGGGTCTTGTTACGTAGATCAGGCTGGCCTTGAGCTCACTTTGTAGCCCAGGCTGGTTTCAGATTAACAATAATATTCCTGCCTCCGCCTCCCAAGTGTGGGATTACAGGTAGATGCTACCATGCTTGGCCTCAAAAAAAATTTTTTTTTGGCGGAACCGGGATTGAACTCAGGCCCTTATGCTGGCCAGGCAAATGCTTATTCTACTGAGCCATCTCCCTGGCCCCTGGCCTCAAAAATTTTTTAAATTTTCCTTTTAACTTCTTCATTGACCCACTATTCATTCAAAAGTATGTTGCTCAGTTTTCAGGTATTTGTGTAATTTCTAAATTTCTCTTACTGTTGCCTTTTGGTTTCATTCCATTGTAATCAATAAAAATACGAAGTATGATTTCCATTTTTTTTGTTTTAGTTTATGGAGATATGTATGGCCTAATAATGTGGTTTAGTCCAGAGAAAGACCCATTCACTAGTGAAAATGTTTATTTTACTCATATTAGTTGCAGCATTCTATCAGTGTTTTTCAAGTACAGCAGAACTCTAGTATAGTCTTACTGTTCCTTAGTTGATTTTTGTTTGGGTGATCTAGTTATTAGATTAAGGCATTAAAATCCTTCATTGTATTGTACCACAGCTATCACTCCCTTTCCTTGTAATATTGTTTATTTTAATAATAATATGGTCTGAATATACATTTATATTAATTGTTTTCGAAGTCCATTTGCTTGGAATATCATCTTCCCTCCTATTTTTAGGCTGTGTTCCTTACTTGGGAGTTGTCTTTCTCTTAGGCAGCACATTACTTGGTCTTGTTTTTAATCTACTCAGCCAGTGCATAATTTCAATTATAAAATTAATACTATCTACATTCAGGGTTTTTGAAAGATACAGACTTGTATCGGTGATTCTATTTTATTCTAGATGTTTTGAACATTCTTTGTTGATTTTCTCTTTCTATTCCTCTTTGTGGTTTAATAATTTACTATCTTGATAATATTTTGTTCTTTTTATGTGTATATCATTTCCAGTGGAATTTTTGTTTTCACATCTTGTCGTGACACTTTCTTCCATGTCTCATGTAGGATTCCCTTAAGCGTGTTCTGTAAACCTAGTTTGTGGTCATTAATTCTCTTACAATTCATTTACCTTAAAAGTAATTATTTTTCCTTTTATTCTTAAGGATAACTTTGTTGGCTAGAGTAATTTTGACTGGCATTTATTTTTATTCAAGGTTTGAAATGTGTCATTCCATGCCCTTCTGTTCTATAGGTTTTCTGCTGACGAATTCTTATGAGGCTGTCCTTAAATGTGATGTAGCATTTTTCTTTTGCAAATTTTAAAATTCTGTTGTTGTTGTTGTTGTTGTTGTTTTGCAGTACTAGGGATTGAACTCAGGACCTTGCGCTTGCGAGGCAAGCACTTATTCTACTGAGCTATCTCCCCAACCCCTAAAATTCTTTTTTGTTGTGTACTTCTGGCAGTTTGACTCTGATACATCATGATGAGGTTCTCCTCTGATCTTGGGTCTTGGGGTTCTACAGTCTTCCTGCGCCTGAATGCCCAAGTCTTTCTCAAATTAGGGAAGCTCTCTACTGTTATTTTATTAAATAGGTCTCAAGGTTGGTCTGTCACTGTCTTCTCTCTGTTTGTTTCTCTTTCTCAGATACACACACACATTCTCATACATACACACACACACACACACACACACACACACACACTCCCCCTCACTCTCTCTCATTCTCTCTCTCACTGGTGGTACTAGAGATTAAATACAAAGTCTTCTTTCTGAAGCTGCATTCCCAGGACCACTGCTTACCCCTTCGCCACCACTGTCCCAGATTTAAAGCAAAGGGCTCTCTTCATTGTTTTTCTTATTTTGAATTTTTTATCTCTGAATGCAGTGTTTTCAAAGACCTGTATTCAAGGTCTCATATCCTTTCTTCCTTCCACCTTTTTTACCCTGTTGTTGAAGTTGTTAACTGACATTTCATCTGGTTCATTGAACTGTTCATTTCTAGTTGGTCCTTTTACAAAATCTGTCACTTCACTAAACTTCTCATTCATATTCTGCATTGTCTTCCTAATTTCAATTAACTATGTATATGTATTGTCATGGATCTAAATAAACTTTTTAACAACCATTCTTTTGAATTATTTATCAGTCACTTCTCCCTCTCTTATGTCTTTGGAATTCGTTATTAGTTATGATCTTTAAGACGTCTTATATTACTTCATTTCTTTCTTCATAGTCCTTGTGTTGAAATTTATGCATTTGATGTAGTGGAACCTCTACATTTGCAAGATGACCTTTTTAGTGAGCTTTCTCCTGAACATGTGTATAAAGGGTCTCTGCTGTTATGCAATGCTGAGATTATTTACCATCGGGTACCACAGTATAATCTTGCCGTGTCTTCTTTGGCTATAATTACTGAGTTTGGGCACAGTGTATACTGTCTCAGACTCAGAAAGGCCCACTGTCTCTGTGTGTTGTACAACACCAGGGTAAGTCCTCACAGGTGTGATGCACAGAGCTGAACATGTCGCGTTCCCCCTGGGTTACTGTGCCGGCAGCAGGAATGGTGGCAAATATAGGTAATGGTGCTCCCTCAGGCCGTGTGGATGTTGGCCGCCACTCTTGTGGGTACCAGCCGCTCCAGCAGAGGGAAGGCGCTGAAGCCTCTGTCTTCTGCTTCGATGCCGGCACAGCTCAGGGTCCTCACCAGGGAGAGGAGAGGGCAAGGATCACAGCATGTTCCCTGGGGCCTGCGCACTCGGTTTTCTAACCAGTGCGTGACCCAGGACGCTGCAGGAAGCTACGTAGGCACAGTGGGAGCACATGTTGGGCTGTGCCTCTCAACAGCAACTGAGGGCGTACCTACCCAGAAACAGACTCTGTGACATTCCTCAGCTGTGTGTCCCCAGGGATGCGTATTGCTGGGGCTTTTCCATCCTTTTCTTCTTCACTTTTTCAGTTGTTATGCCCACTGGAGGTCACATGGAAGTGGCTTGTGGCTGAGGCTTGACAATTATTTTTCAGCTGAGCTGCTCATATGAGCAAACAAAAATAAAACATGGCCAGACTTTCTTAGACTCTTCACCCTGAAGATCCGACAGTAATATCTGGAGCCAAAACAACATTTCTCAAGGTTAGCCCTCGTAGACCCAGGTAAGCAAGCTAGCAGTGGAGTCAAGCAGGTATTTCTCTGCCTTTGTTAGCAACAGATGTCCATTGCAGCCCTTGAGCCCCAGTGATAGAAGCCACACGGCGCGCTGCCCTTCGTCCTGGCTCCCACGTGGAGCGACAGGCAGCCGAGTGTGCACGTGCTCGCGGGGCAGGAGTCCTGATGCCCGGGTACCGGGGAGAGCACTGCCTTCCTCGCTGCGGCCCCCCTAACACCCCCAGCAGGCCTGTGTGACGATCAGTCCGAGCCTGGCCCTCTGAGCCAGTGCACAGCAGATCCGAGGAATCCCAGAAATAAGCAGAGCAGACCTTTCTCCCCGCAGAGCAGTCCACGCTCAGCCAGTGGAACACCGCTAGGGCTGGCTCTTGACCGCAGCAGCCCTCAGAGTTCTGGGGTCTCTATTCAGTCATCTTACTCACCACACACAGAAGTTATCATTCCTTCAAAATTTCCAATAAATTTCTTAGAATATATTGAACATTAAAAATCAAGAAAAATAAAGCAAGAAATTCCTGAATAAATGACTGCTTTGCCTTTTTTCCTTACTGTTTAATTAAGTTAAAGGCATCTCTCACTGTAACGCTGCACGGAGACATTCCACATGCCAGTGGCTGCCATGGGCCCTGACAAGGGCTCCTGGGGGAGGAAACCGTGGAAAAATAACTTCCCAAAGTAACTTGACATTCTAGTATCTAAGAAGGAAGGGACAGGAAATGGCCCAGTCACTGTGCCTTCAGAGGGTTCGCTAGCACATCCACATGTTAAGATGAGGATTGATAATTTCTGAATTACGATTGTTATTTTGAGATCATGGTATATTCACAAACAGTTGAAAGAAAAAGATACACAGAGATCCCCGATGTATCCCTGTATCCCCATCATGGCAACTTACTGCAAAACTAGCGTACAGGATCACAACCAGGATTTCAATATCGATATGGTCATAGGGCACAACATTCACGTCACCACAAGGATGTTACTTTAACATTCACAGCCCAACCCACTGTCCTTGCCACTTCGGGCCTCTCCTTAGCTGTGATAGCCACTAACCTGTTCCCCAGAGCTAACATTTCTTCGTTGTTATATAAGTGGAATTACCTAGTACATAACCTTTTAAGATGGGCCTTCTTTTCATCCATCTGAATTTTCTGGAGACTCCCCAAGGTGGCTGTGTGTACTGATAACCTATTCATTTTTGTGGTTAGTATTCCATCATGTGGATGGACCATAGTTCATTCTACCCTTTGCCCATTACAATGCATATTGGTTATTTTCAGTATGGGTCTGTTCTGAGTTAAACTATTATAAATACTTTTGTATAATGGTGTGAAATGTTTTTGTTTCTCTGTGATTAATGCCGAAAAGTGAAATTACTTGGTTATATGGTAGTTGCATATTTAGTTTGTTAATCTTGTCCAAATTATTCTCCGGAGAAGCTGAGCTATTTTAGTCCACATCACCAGT
>NW_004524588.1:19680470-19694807 GCF_000260255.1 Octodon degus
CCCTTGTTAAGTTCACCCACAATTACAATGTAATAACTTTCAGAGTCTCTTTTTATAGTCCTTTACAGAAAGTCTGTTTTATCTGATGGAAATAAACCCATCCCTGCTATTTTCCTTCCCATTTGCCCGGAATGTCCTTTTCTGTCCCTTCATTTTCAGTCATGTGTGTATTAAAGCCAAAATGAGTCTCAAAATGAGTCTCCTGTAGGCAGAATATCATTCAGCTTCTTTAAAAAAAAATCCTATGGGCGCTTTGTGATTTTTTTGTTTTAAAAATATAATCTGTTCACATATAAAGTAATGGATGTGCAAACATTTGCTACTCAGATTTTATTAAATAGTTTAGAGTTGTGCAGTTCTTCTACTCCTCTCTTCGAATCCTGATGATTCTCTATAATTTGTGGTATTTCTGGGGTGGTATGCTTTGATTCCTTTCTCTTTATGTTTAATCTACAATAGGTTTTTTCTCTGCACTTACCGTGAAGTTTATATAAAATATCTCATAGTAATATTCTAAATTGAGCATATAATAACCTTGATTTCAATTCCATACAGACTCCACACTTCCACCTCTCCTTCTTACACAGAATGCCATGCTTTACATCTACAGTATTTTTTTCCAGATTCCCCAATTTATTTTATTTTTTATGTCTACTGTATTTATATTGTATATATGTTAGCCAGTTATTTAGTTACGGCTTTTTCCAGTAGGTTTCTTTCAACACATATATTGCAGTATGGTTAAAAATATGTCACCCACCACCTTGACAGAATGAACTTATGAATTCGACTACATATATTTACCTTTCTCGGAGGTGTTATCTTTCATACATCTTCGTCTTGTTACCTATCACTCTTTTGTTTCAACTTGAAGAATTCCCTTCAGCATTTCTTATGAGGTCAGTCCTGCGAAGATGAGCACCTTCAGCATCTGTTTCGCTTGGGATATCTTCCTTCCTACACTTCTGAAGCTCAGCTTTGGCTGTTCTCATATTTGCTTTGCATTTTTTCTACTTTGACTGTGTCATTTTACTCCCTCCTGGGCTGCCAGGTTTCTATGCAGAAGCCTATCCATCCCACCAGGAAGAGGGGTCTTTTATAGGTGTAAATTTATTCTTTCAAGATTATCTTTGACTTTGACTTTCAACGGTTTTACCATAATGTGTCTAAGAATATTATGTTGCGGATTCACCTTGTTTTGAATCCTGTATCTGTGTGTCTATACCTCCAAGACTTTAGACCGTATTTCCTTGAATCGGTTTTGTATTCCTTTATCTCTCTTCTTTTCATTCTACTCTCACAGATTGTATCTTTGCATGTTGTGTGGTATCAAACCTTTATTTTCTTAAAATCTTTAATTTTCTGTAAAACATTTGCTATAAAACCTTGTGCTGTAGAGCCTTTAATTGTCTGCATTCATTTTCAATCCTACTGCTTTTTGCTCCTCTAATTTCGAATTATTTATTTAGAGTTTGCTAATTCATCTACACAATGAAGCATGTTGTTGAAACCCTTAACGTTTTCAGTTCTGCAATTGCAGCTCAGCCCCATGGCTTGTGGTTTACTATTTTACCATTTCTATTCAATAAACTTGACCTTGGGCCCACACATTCTTTCCTTAACTTCGTTTAGGTGTCTGTCTGTAATTGCTGGCCTCTCGTTGGACTTCTTTGATGATTTTGAGTACTTGTTCAGATAATTCACCTATCTCCATGTCTGTGGGGTTGATTCTTAGGTTTTCATAATTTCCCTTAGGTGGCGCCATGTTTTCGTGATTCTTTGATGTCCAATGGCTTTTGTGCCTTTGAAGGAGCAGACCCCTCATTAAGCTGCTGTTGTTTGTTGTGAAGCCACAGTCTTTTCTTGTTATCTCTCTGGGCTGTTAGAATTGCTTCTGGTGGCGTAGTTGGGTAGAGTTGGCACTCAGCCATAGAGTTAATGCTGGGCCCAAAGTGGGGAGCACAGTTGAGTATTCCTTTCCCGAGGTTCCAGTGAGTATGGGTTTTCTCTGGAGTCCAGGAAGACATGACTGTGTCTGAAACCTTGGAGTATGGGCTTGGTGCTGGGGCAAGGATCTGCTGCAGTGGTTATGGCCTGGGTTGATAACCAGGCACACTGATGGGTATGGCTTCTTCTGAGGCTCTGAGAAGGTCTCCATTGTATGGCTCAGTGGGCCCCTATACTGACTGTAATGTGACAGCCTATGCCTGGCATGGTCTGGGACTGAGACAGTAGATCCAAAGTTGAAACAAGTTTTAGGGCTGCCAGGGGAAACAGATAACCTTGTCATCCAGTAGATTTCTGGGTGAGCAAGCTGACTCAGACTGCATTTTAGAAAGGAACAAACCAATTTATAGAATTGTTTCAAGAACCCCAGTGGTTCATGGCCAGGGCATCTGCCAGTCTGGAGGTACATCTAGGGCATGCCTTTGGCTAACAAAGCAAAATTTCTCTTAATTTACAGACAGCAAAGGCCAGGATCAAGATCTAGGACCATATGGGTATCTTTTAAGGAGTAAAATTTGGCAAGCTTGTCAGAGAGACTCAGACAGATATGTCTCCCAATAGGACCATGCCCACGCAGAGCAAGCCACAGACCACAAATTAGAGGAGCTGAAACCGAGCACCAGGGTTAATTCAGAATCTGCCGTGGGACTGAAGATGACAAGGGCAAATCAATGACAGCAGTGAGTAAAATCCCAGCAGCTTCCACATGGCAAGGTTATATGAAGATGACATCTAACGGCAGCTGGAGCTGAGACCCAGGGCCCCTACAAGAAGGCTATGGGAAAGCAGCCGGCAAAGGTGCCTTTTGTTTCTACCAGGTAGGAAATCAGCGCAGGTAGCATAACTCGAGTGCAGTCTCCTGAGAAAAGGCGGAGCCAGTGCAGGCTTCTCTGGGATCTGCTGTGGGATGGGGTGGAGGCCAGCACACTGTCCAGTGGCACAGCTGAGTGCCTTCCCATGCTGCACCTCAGAGGCACTGGCTTCAGCTTCAAGCACTTCAGGATCTGCTGTGTAGCAGATTATCAATTCCAAGAACTTCTAATTCCTTGTACAGGCAAGATAGTGCCCTGGCAAGAGCAGAGGTGGGCTGGAGCCAGTAGAGGACCTCTTTATGATCTATGGAATGCAGGCTGGCAAGCCTTCCAAGGCAGAGATAGACAAATCTTGCTTTGAGTCTGAGTGAGCATTACTAAAGTGAGACCTTTGCTGAGATGGGCTGGAACCAAGGTTCAGGTGTCTGTTAAGACTGATGAGGATAGGCAGACAAGCTATTGAACAAGGAGATATTGTGTGATTCCTCCTCAACTCCTAGACTTCAGTGGATTTAGTTTCAGGCCCCAGGTGACCAGGTATGTAGCCAAGGACCTGGAGAAAGAGAATTCTTTCTGAAATTTAATCTGAGAGCAAAACCACAGGTCTGCCACAGGGAAACAGCCTTGTGATCTTAAAGCAACTCTCCCAGGTCTTAGGCTCATGGGGGTTTCACAGCCTTTTACTCCATAAAGAGTGTTTCTTCCATGGATGGTTGCAGAATTCTTGTTCTTACAGGGAGACAGAAGCACATGACCCACTATTCTGCTGTCTTGCTAATTCATTGCCTTATCTTGATATGGGACTTTACACTATTAGTTTGAGACCTTTTGTATTTGTTTACATAGTGCCATAAATTTCCCTTTCACAGTCCTTTAGCTATATTTAGAACCTACGATGGCATATATATCTGGGTTTAGTTTCATACACTTTTAAAAAAATTTCCCTTGAGTTCTGTCCTTTGACCATAGATTATTGAGAAACACATTCTCCACTTTCTAAGTATTTACAGATTTTCTGTTACCTTTCTTACATGAATTTTTAATAGTTTTATTTATGTTTTTAAATAATTTTATTGACAAAGAGCAATGAGACAAAACTGATTAAGAGCACAGTTTCAATAATTAATACATTGCATATTATTGTCTTAGTGGTTATTCATTGCACAAAATGCAGACATGATATCCTGTCCACAAACACTATTAGAACAAATCTCTCTAGTCATTGAATTAAGAGAATGAAGCTGTATATCTATCCTATTTTGAGTATACAGATACAAAATGGTTGCTCATTTGTGTTCCCCTTTTTTGGTTAGTTTTGTCAGAGAAGGGCATTCCATTATCATGTAAATATTATAGCAGTGAAGCGGAAGACCCAATACTATTGTGGACTGCTGGACTCTTTAGGAATATTTTGCTGAGTTAACACACCTATAATATTCAAGTAACAGAACTTAACAAAAAAGGGGGATACAGATGAATGTCCATTTTGTATCTATGTATTCAAAGTGGTTGGGATAGGTATATAGTTGCATTCTCTTAATGCATAGAGGGATTTGTTCTAATAGTGTTTGTAAATAGGATGTCATGTCCGCATCTTGTACAGCAATTAACCGCTAAGAAGAATGTATGCAATGTGTTAATTGTTGAAACTGTCCTGCCGATTTGGTTTGGAACTGTCTCATTGCTATTTGTTTCTCAATAAAGTTATGGAAAATAAGTAAATAAATAAATATTATAGGTGCATGAATTCAGCAAAATAATCCAATGTAGTCCAGTAATCCATAATAGTAGTGGGTTTTCTGTAAGACTGGCAATGTCAGAAGTTATTGACTTGAGCCTTTTACAGCACAGCATGTTAATATGACTTTACTTTTTATACTTCATTTTTATACTTTCCTGCTGGATGGTTAAGACCAAGAGAAAGCAAGACCTATATAACAAGAAATGTAACTTTTGTATCTGATAAGGTCAGTCAAATCCTCTCAGGATTTATCCTGAAACCCTGTACCGCAGTTTGTAGATCCTTTGTTGGTGTCAGACATGTGGATGAGTCACGGCCATTGCTTGACCAATTTACTGTGTGTGAAAGCCTGAGAGAATGTTTTCTCTCCATGTGACTCTCTTAGGCACACTCTATATCATCAATCACTTTCCTCTGTGGCGCCATAATCTCCTTGATCAGAAAATTTGGGACACAACTGAGTTACATGATTAGTACAGATTCTCCTATGTCCTCAGTCTTCACTAACCTTGAAAGGCTAGGGCCAAATGTCATTGCAGTCCTTCTTTTTCTGTAATTTTTGATCTGGAAACTTAGGTTGTTAACCCTCCAGAAAAGAAGCTTATTATTACCCTACAACATAGGCAGTGGAGCTTAACCTCACTCTCTGTCTGAATATAAAACATGTTAGGCATAACATGAAACAGGTATTTTCCATCAAGTATTCATATGTTAAACTTTAAGTCCCTCCAGAATATGAAGAAAAAAAATTGAAAAAGTAGGAATAAACAGTTACATATTTTTACATAAGAAATTTAGAAATCTAACCATATACGGCTTTCTAGCAGGACAGTCCTGTGACTTATTTTTTTTTGTCTCTTGTTTTCATTTATTACCCTTTTCTTAAAACAAACATTTACTTGAGAGACAGTATGGTAGTAATTGGTATGTCATGACAAGCAGTATGTATTCAGAAGACCAGAATGGCAGCCATTCCAAGCATGACCTACCGTTACACATTGCTATCTTCAGTGCAGTTGCTTAGTTCACAGGTATCAGCATATAGTTAGTCAGGGTGAGAATCCTACCAATTAACTTACAGTTTCAAAAACCTGCTGAAGATTCTCTGAATCATTGCCTTACCCATCTTGTGCATATAAATGTATGGCTTTGCCCCTGTCAAATTTCCTAGGTTTTCCCCTTGCCCTCTCTTCGTTGTCTAATCCTCAAGTTCTTGCTTTCCTTTTCATTGTGTTATATAGCTTTCAATTTTTATTTCTTCTTTTGAGTTCTTATACTAGGGAGACTATATGATATTCACCCATGTGGGTCTGGTTTATTTCACTTATGAGTATATCTTCAAGAGGCATCCACTTAAATATAAAGGCTTCGAATTTATCGTTCTTTATAGCTGAGTTATACTCCATTGTATAAAAATACTACATTTTTTCATTAATTCCTCAGGTGATGGGCATGTTGGTTGTTTCTAAGATTTAGCTATCACAAATTGTGCTGCTCTAAACATAGGTACACATATATCACTATGTATGATATTTTCAGTTCCTCCGGAAAAATTCCCAGTAGGGGGATAGCTTCTTTGGATGGGATTTCCAGTCCTAGTTTTCTAAAGAGTCTCCATATTGTATGAATTTTTAATAGAGTTTAATCTTATAGTAGTCAGAAAGTATACGTTGCATGTTTCCAATTACTCTAGGTGTGTTGAGGTGTTGAAACTTGAAAATGTGTATTCCGTTATTCAATGGCGTCAGTGGGATCTTGTTAATCGGTCTTATTGTTGAATTCTTCTGTATTTTTGTAGATGTTCTGTTCAGTTCCAGCAGTCATTGCAAGAGGATGTGGGCGTCTGCACTATAGCTGTAGATATGCTCCCTTCTCTCAGCTCTACTGGTATCTGTTTCATGTTGCAGCTCTGCCATCTGGCGTATGGACAGTTAGGCTTTCGGTGTCTTTTTCCTCATTAACTCTTACATTGTGTAGCACTACATCCCTCTTTTCCTCCGTTAGCTCATGGCCCTAAGTTAGATTTTACTTGAAGTTACTCTAGCCACTCTTGCTCACCCTTGACTAATACTCGATGCTATTTTTTCTGTCCTTTTCCTGGCATCCTGCAGGAATTGTGACAGTGGAGGTGAGTGTGTCTGCAGACAGCAGGTCCTAGCGTTGTATTTGCAGTCACCCTGGCAGTCTGTCTTGCTTTCCTTTTGCTCTTTCCTCACCCCGCTCTGTCCTCAGTGATTCTGCCTCCAGTTCGCGGGCCTCTCAGCTCCTCAGCCTGAGCAGGCAGGTTTCCTCTCTCAGCTTCTGGTTTTGCTGTTCCCTCGGGCAGAAAAGTGTCTCTGCTTTCATAGGCTGCTCCTGCATCCTCCTTGGGATTAATCAAACAAGGCACCCACTGTAAAAGCAAGCACTTGGTACTCTCACCATAATCCCTGCCCCTTTCTTGATTTCTTTGTCATCTCTGTTGCACTTTGCATAGCTCCTGACACATGGTAGATGATAAATATTTCCCAAGGGAATTTAATAATAAATCAGTAAAAGAATGAGTGCAATTTTTCAAAGATATTTTAGCTTCCAAAAGGGCTAGAAAAGTTGAAATGAGAACACTGATACAGTAATTAACTGTAGAGAACTCAGCGTTTGCAGAAACTAAGCCAGTGAAGAACCACTTGCTCGTGTGAGTGTGAAGGCGAGAGGGCTGCGGGCTGCGTTTCCCTCTGCAGGTCTCGTGCTGGCTGTGTTCTAGAGCGAGGGAAGCTCATGGGGACGTGTGAGGGGCTCTTAACCATGCCCACTTTTGTGCTGATTATTTTTAATTTTGTCGGCTTTCTTAAATGTCATAAGATGCTTAGCAGTTGGCCTGGTTCCTCTGTTACTAGATGTCTGTAGCACAGCCATCAGCGCCTACATGTAACCAAAATCTCATTTACCCAGCTGTTGCCAGATACCTTCTGCAGAGCAAAACTGTCCCAGGTCGAACACTACTCAGGTGGGTTTTAAGATATTAAGAGAACTTGAAATAAATATTACAGAAAATGATAACATGCTGTGGGTTCTCTCTAAATCACCCTCCAAAGGCTCAAGTGTTTAGAAGTGGCGCTTTCAGAGCACGATTGTGTTTTCTAACGTCATCAGTGGACTAATCAATTGATGATATAATGCCATGGAATTATTTAGAGTTGCTAGAAATTTAGGGGTTTGGAGGCTCATTGAAAGGAGTGGATCAAGGCAGCCGAATAGCTCAGTGGATTAAAGCACCTGCAAGCAGGTGCAGGGGCTGGGCAGGGGGACTCAATCCCCCAGCCCTGCATGCTGGCCCCACCCCCAGGGCATGCTGCGATGGCAGTTGAGACTGGGCGTGGTGGTGCACTTCTGTAATCCCAGCACTTGGGAGGCTGTAAACAGGACAGTCACTGTGAGTCTGATCTAGTAGTGAGACTCCCTGTAAACCCTTCCCTAAAATACAGAAGAAAGAGAGGGAGAGAGAAAGGGGGAGGGGGAGGAGAGAGGAGGGGGGAGGAGAGAGGAGAGAAAGGAGAGAAAGGAGTGGATCGCGACCTCTCCATGGGGATATACTCGTGGGGACTCTACAGGTGTCCAGCTCGCTCGCTTGGGCTCTCACTCTTGCTCTCACTCTCTCTCTCTCTTGCTCTCTCTGTCTTGCTCTCTGAATCTGTCTATCTCTCTTTGTCTCACTCTCTATATCTGTCTCTCTCTGTCTCACTCTCTGTATCTGTCACTGTCTCTGTCTATCTCTCTGTCTCTCTTTCTGTCTCTGTCTTTGTCTTGCTCTCTGCATCTGTCTGTCTCTGTCTCTCTCTGTCTCACTCTATCTGTCACTGTCTCTGTCTCTCTGTCTGTCTCTCTGTCTCTCTGTCTCTGTCTTTGTCTTACTCTCTGTATGTGTTTGTCTCTCTCTGTCTCTTTCTGTCTCACTCTCTCTTTCTATCTCTGTCTCTCTGTCACTCTCTGTATCCGTCACTGTCTCAGTCTGTCTGTCTGTCTGTCTGTCTCTCTTTCTCTCTCTCTCTCTCTCTCTCTCTCTCTCTCTCTGTCATACACACACACATACACACACACACACACACACACACACAGAGTTGCCATGAGGTCAAAAACTTTGCTCCACCACAGTCCCCCATCCCGATGTCCTACATTCCTGCAGACATACAGCAGTGGAGCCAGCTGGCTATGGAGCAAAACCTCTGAACCATAAGACAAAGTAAACCTTTCCTCTTACAAGTTGATTTTCTCGGGTATTTGGTCACAGCAGTGAAAGGCTAATACAAGCGAATGAGAGAGACTATGTCTGAGAGGAAAATGTGACAGTAAAGGAACTGAAGCAGGTCTCTGTAATGACCACTACAAACACTTGGGGGCCCAGCTGACCCGAAAGACTCAGTTCGTGGTGTACCAGTCCACATGTGTACTTAACGATGTTATTTTCTCCAAAACTTCACAGCAACACAAAGCGCAGGAAATGACTGACTGAAGGGTGAAGTGGTCGCTGGGCAGGTGAGGCCGAAGGCTGAGGGACAAGGGCATCAAGCGTTGGATGAGGATTTTGCTAGATGGTAGTTACAGGAAAGGTAGTAAAAAAAAACCCATATATATATATCATATATCATGGTCCCCAAATTTTACTATATATGTGGGGAAACATAAAATCTCTGTGTTGAGGTCATTATCCCTATCAGTAGACTCAATTTCATAGGATGGTAGGGATTGATATTCTAAGTAGCTATCAGTCACCTTGAGGAAGCCAGGAGGAGCCACTAACCCAAGCCCTACAGGAAGAGCCTCTGCTGTGTACTCAGGCCTGCCTGCTACAGTTGATCCCAATTTAGCAGTTTTCCCAGAGCACTTACACGTGTGACCTCAGCAGTGCACCATAGGTTTGTCCCACCTCGTGCCCACCTTGCAAGTTCTCATGTTTTCTACCTTAGACCCGCCTTGTCTCATGGTTTTGTTGTATAAAAATCCTTAGAAAAGACAGGTTCTCCGGCAACCCACTTGGGTCCCCTTCTGTCTCTTGAACAGGAGCTCTCTCTTCTCAGTGAATATATTCTGCTCTTAACCTTCATTGCTCTTAAAATTCATTCTGCAATCTAGAGGACATGAACTCTTCCCAGATGCCTTTCAGACCGGGAGTCTCTGTCCTTTATATTAAGGTCATTTCTCCCGTCAGTAGAAGCAGAAGTTCTCGGGATGGTACTAATGGGCAACAGTTCTAACGTGGAGAAGTCTTGGGTCTTTACCACACTGCTCCACACCGGTGTGGTCCAAGTACAGTCCTGCAGCTAGCAGCATCAGCAGCCTCGGGGGAGCTTGATGAAAATGCAGATTTTCAAGTCCCATCCAGACCTGCTGAATCAGAAACTCTGCGGATGAAAGTCAGCAGATAGCGCTCTAACAAGCCCTCCAGGTGGGACGTGCCAGGCAGATGGAAGAGTAATGCTCTGAGGACAGAAGGCTTTGGGGTGACATCTTCAACTGTTTCACGGTAGTTCAGTCTGCTTTGTCCTTGTAGTAGATTGATATGGAAAAGTTAATGTCGTCTGATTGCTAAGGATCTATCTTTACAACCACAGAACATACTCCAGCAGACAGTAAGGACAACAGACATGTGGGTACTGTCCCTTTGGTGCCACGCTCATGAACAGGACATGGTTCTAGGATGCGCGTCAGACACACATTTTCCTTTTCCATGCCCACATCAGAGACGAGTGCATTGTCCTTTCATGACACAGGAAGTACAAGGAGGAAACAGTTAGCACTTCTTTGTTTTACCTCGCAGAGTTCTGGCTCATTCTTCAGGCTCTGAACAAATCCCACAGGACGTGCTCACTTCACCCAGGAGAGGTTTGTACAAAGCGGTGTCACAGTGCTCCGCCTCTGTGATCCCAGCATCTAATCAAACTGCTGCTTGGAGTTTTCTTTCTGCTCCAAATCTAGGCTGGGGGGGGGGGGGGGGCTGGCTGCGAAGTGAAGATTTCTTACACAAGGGGGTCCTTTAACTCCCCTGACCTGTGATAGAGCCCAATTGCTTTCCTGCCTATAATTATGCCCTTCTTTGCCCGGGATTGAGGCTTTTTACCCAGCTTCAACAGTATCCTTCCTCACTTTCCTGTAGAGGGAAAAACTACTTCTGAAGCTCTTTCATGTGCAATTACCTAAGGCAGCCAAAAATGACTTGCCGTGTACTGCAGCAGACTGTGAATACAAATAAATGCAGGGGTTTATCAAATAGCACTCAGCAGACAGGAGCTTCCGTCTGTGTAGAAAACAGCCATTAATATAAAATCTGCGCTCAAAATTAATTTTATGCGAGAATATTTATTTTTATAAATGGACAGGGTACATTATATAAACTGGGTTAATAGGCAAAAATGAAAAGTATTTCTCTGACTTAAAAAAAATGAAACACTTAAAAATTATATTTCTTTGAATTCTTTTTTTCTGTTGAGTTTAAACTATGTCTATTATGTTGCCTTTGCGATAAATGTTATTCTCCAGAAGCGATCATCTTGTATTGACTTTGATTGAATACCTAAGTGCAAATTCTATTCACATGCATTCCTAACATGCTGCCAAGCAGCGTCCGAGTTCCCTAAAGCTAGATGCCCAGCAACCAGCGCTAGCAGAAACACTAATAACCTGGAAGGGTTCCAAACAGACCTCTGAATCAATGAGCAATATGCCTCCGTGTTCTGGGATGGTGCGTCTTAACGTTTTCAGTTTAACCCAAAAGTAGCTGCTGGTCTCTCAAGGATAATTTGTTAGGTATTTGGCAACCAAGGAAACACAGAGTGCATTTTAGGTGACTATTACACAAGTTTCACTTTGTGTTATCTTCATTAATGTCCTATAAGGTCAGTACTATTTAAAAACTCACTGGACATAGGAATAATATAAGACACAGAATTTAGGTTGCTGAACCAAAGCTCCACAGCTGGAAAGTGAGAAACCTGAGATTTGGACCCACAGTCTAGCTCTGGGATCTGTGTGTTTAACCACTTTGCTATGTTGTGTTTTCTTCCACTCATCAATAAACTGCTGTAATCCAGATGTGACAGTGTACACCCTTAATCCCAGAGGCTCAGGAGACTAAAGCAAGAGGATTACAAGTTCAAGCCCAGTCTAGACAACTTAGCAAGATCTGTCTCAAAATAAAAATTTTAAAAGTTCTAAGAATATAGCTCAGGGATAAGGCCCTGGCTTTAATACCCAACAACACACACACATGCGCACACACACACACACACACACACGCACTCACACTGAATGAATAAATAAAACCAACTGTGTACTCATTAGTATATTTAAATCACTTGATAGTTTAAGACTGTACATCTGAAACATAGCAACCTGTGTATTAAGAAAACTGCACAGAGTTTCATAGGACTACCAATTCCCTGCCTTCCCAGCCCTGGACAGAAACTACTGCTCTAAAATCTAGAATCATTGCTTTCAGGAGAATTTCTTAGGCAGGATTTGCACACTTCACATTTTGATGCATTTACAATAAGCTTGACTAGCTGGTTTTTATCTGTACTGGAACAGAGGGACAGTATCTCAGAGGCTGGACACCTTGAGTGCCTGCTTGCACTTGGCCCTGCCGTAGCGTACCTGGATTGTCCTATTCAGGTGACATCCATTGTCTGTGTGGCCTTCCTACATACATGCCCATGCTACATGGCAAGAAAACTAACCAAGTCCACGTAGCTGTGTGGTGAATCTCTAGGGATTCACCTGGTACTCGTCATGTGAGGGCAAAATTATAGTGAAGATCGGTGATGGACCTGTAAAACCACTAACTAATCCTTAATGCCCTCCTAGCCAGCAGGCAAATGTCAGATCAGTGATCCATTTTGGTTGTTTGCTTTTGTTCAATCTGTAAATATTCTTCGATGGAAAATTGCATGCCTTTGGAAATACTTGCAAATGTTTTCAATGGTAGCATTTTACAAACTGGTGAACAAGAGTTTTTGAAAGGTTCATGGGTCAGTTTTTTGGCAAATGATGTAGAAAATAGAAAAGAAATTTGTGTCACTACTCTGAAACACAGAGAAGTGTATTTTTCTCACATCCCATAATTGCCAGAGCAACTGTGGTATCCACTGTCCACAGCTTCTTCACATTATCCTCTCAGGTGGTGTCAGACAATTCTTTTCAGCCTCCCACCATAAAGTTTAGAATGCCAATTGAGGTCACAAATGAAAGACAGACGTTCGCATGAGATCAATTTAGTGTGGCTAAAAGTAAACCACACTATCTAGCATCATTTATTGCTGATCAAATGCACCTTAAGAGAGCAAATACTGGTCAGAATTATTGAAATATAAAATCTCAGTTAAGAGTGGAATCAGCGCTGATCATACATCAATGTCTTTTTTTTTTTTTTTTTAAGCAGTGAGTTCCTTTAAAATGTTCCATGTAAAATCACACTTTCTGGAAAGCAAGCTTTATTAACAAATCATAAATAGCGCCTCCTGCCTTCTTTAGCATTTGGTAAACAGTCTAGTGTAAGAAGATTCAAACTCATGAATAGGCCCCTGCCAGCCTATTTAGATGCTCTGTGAGTAAATCTTGATTACTCCGCCATTTGTATTAGCACCGAATGGGCTGCCCCTGACTCTGCTTTCCTTTCCAGTCACTGGCAGGACTCCTAAACGGAAGCCACAGAATTAAACTTTATGTGGAGAGTCGGACAGTCCTGCCAATTTAGGATAGTGTGACTTTATTATAAAAATTGTTTAATAAGATGGCAAGGGACAGAATTCTGCCTCTGAAGACAGGTGCTCATCAAAATGAAAAAGATTATCTCCAATTCTGAGAAGTGGAATTGGATTCAATTCTGAATCACAGTCACGATTCATTTCAGTATCACAACTGTGTTGCTAGCGAGGAGGAAAGATGAACCATTTCCTTCCCGTGGCAGGAGGAAAATGTGTTGTTCACAAATGAGCTGAAGAAAAATTGTTTTATTTCCAGGTTCTTTTGGCATTTTTGAAGCTCACCCACAAACTCAAGACATTTCTCCCTGTTCTTCGGGGTGCTTCACCTCCCTTCAACTTCAACTCCCTAATGACCAGCTGGAATTGCCTGAATGTGCAGCGAAGGTGAATTAGGTCTCTGAAGCAGTAGCATTCTAATGCAAAGACTACTGAGTGGAGCCAAGTGCTCTGTGTTCCAGCCAAATCATGTACTTACTGCTTGGTGTGGTAATTACAGAAAAATGAAGACTATCTCAGTGGGATGGACAGTGATTTGGCTAGTATAGAGGCCATTGAAGCCGGCTGTGCAGGCATTCCACTCTATTCTGCACACTTGAGATGCCAAGGTGAAAGGATTTCCAGGAGTTCAAGGCAGCCTGCATGACACAGTGAGTTCGAGGACAGCCTGAATGGTCGAGAAAGGTGCACCTAAAGTGTAGACTTACACCAAGCAGTAAGTACATGATGTGGCTGGAACACTCCTAAAGACAGCATAGACAGCAGAGATCATGGAGTTAGCAGTCTAGAAAAGGTTTCGTGAATAAACAAGTTTGAGAAGAATCTGTGGATATGGGCAATTTAAAGCCACAATCGTGGGAACTTATGTTCATTTGAAATATAAGGCCAGTAATAAAAGGAAGGCTTAGAGAAAAGGAAAAATGATCAACAAGTAATTGTAGGAAACGAAATACTCTGTTTTCTATTTTAATTTTCCCTGTGTGTATTAAATGACAAGTAAAACCCATCTTAAAGTCATTTTTATTGAAACCTTGAATGAAATAAA
>NW_004524588.1:19703127-19707893 GCF_000260255.1 Octodon degus
GCAGGGTAGCAGGAAACTCTCCGCACACTCACCGGACCTGGGCTAGGACTGGGTCTCACTAAATTCTTTCTAAATAACCATAACACCGTGTTAAAATTTTCTTACTCTATTTCCTGATATATTTAATTTCTCACTTAAGTCCTGAAGATATGAAGCTTGGATTAAAGAGTCTGCACAACCCAGATGGTCTATTGAAAATGATTTAAAAGAGTTTGCAAACATTTTAGAAAACAATTCCATACTACGCAGACTCTTCTATACCATAGAAAAGTTAGAATCACATAACACCACTGCCATAACCTAGTAAGGGGCAATAAAAGAAAGAAAAATTATAATCCCAACATATCAAGGAAGGTGAAAATGCTATTCAAAATATTAGCAATATGTAAAAAGATGTGATATTATGATCCTGTTGACTTGATTCCAGAAATGTAAAATCAGCTAATATTCAAAAATTTATCAATGTGATTTGTCATATAAAGAAAAAGTCGTCTCAGTGGATATAGAAAATAATATAGTTCATCTATTAAAGATAAAATTATTCACAAATTAAGAACAGAAGATCATTTACATAATCTGATAAATATTTTCTACAAAAGCCTATAGTAAAAAGCATAGTTAAATGGTGACATATTGAACTAATTTTCTTTGCAGCTGAGAAGAAAGCAAGGAAGTTTGCAATTGCCATTTCCATCAATGTTGTCTTAGAGACAATAGCCAGTAAAATAAGGCAATAAAAATAAAAATTTTTCAATGACTGATAAAGAAACCTCTTATAATAGGAAATAATATAGTAAGGCTGTAGAAAAGCCAAGATAACCTACAGATAACTTATTAGAATTAATCTATAGTCAATTTGAAAAATTAGTTGTACTTCTATTTTAGCAATAAATATTGAAAAATATACCTAATAAAATATATCATTTAAAATACCTCTTTATTTTAAAGACAAAACAAAAATTCAGAGCAATAGAAGGGTAACAATGGTTAATATATTGCATACTGCTATAATTAATTAGTAATTCAGAGTACCCAATATCAGCATGTAATTGTCCAAACAATATTAATACAAACCATTTTGTTTTCAGTGAACTAAGAGAAAATAGTAGTATAACTACTTACATATATTTTTTCTTGTTTCTCCTCCTCCTCCTCTTCCTTCTTCTCCTCTTCCTCTTCCTCTTCTTCCTCTTCCTCTTCCTCTTCTTTGCTTTTCCCTTCCTTCTTTTCTGCTCACCCCTTTCCCAGTATCTTTCTTTTTGAAGTTGCTTCCCATTTTACAATATTAATCATACAATTTGGATCTTATTTACTCTTTCAGCTGCACAAACTAGAAAGACAATATGATGTTTACATAGGTGCATTTATTTCACTTATGAGTATTTTCTCGAGTTATATCCACTTACCTCTAAAAGTCTCCTGTTTATCCTTGTTTGTGTCTGAGTGGTACTCCACTGGTTTAAAAGACCATATCTTTGATAAGCATTTGGACTGTTTCCAAGATTTATCTATTCCAGATTGTGATTCTGTAAACAAGGGTACACATATATCACTGTAGTGTGATGTTTTTAATTCTTCCAGGAAGATACCCAGAAGGGAAAATAACTGCTTCAAATGGGACCTCAAATCTTAGTTTTGTGAGGAATCATCACACTGATTTTGTAGTGGTCACACCAGTCTGCACTCCCACCAACAGTGGTGAAGGGTTCCTTTTCCCACACTGCCCCTCCAGCATTTGTTATTGATTGATTTCTTGATGATAGCCATTTCTGGAGTGAGATGGAATCTCAGGGTTGTTTTAATTTTCACCTCTGAAATTACCAGTGGTGATGAACTTTTTTTTCATATATTTATTTGTTGTTTGCATTTCTTCATCTGTGAAATTCATATTCATCTTAGATGCTCATTTTTAGACTGGATCTTTACATTGAGGAGGTCTATTTTGTTTGTTTGTTTTTGAGTGCTTTATCCATTCTTGATAGTAGTCCTTTGTTTGAGTAACAGCTGGCAAACATTTCTTCCCACGTTGTGGGTTGTCTCTTCACTCTGTTGGTAGTTTCTCTTGCTGTGTAAAAGCTTTTTAATAAGATGAGATCCCAGTTGTTGATTCTTTGTGATAGTTCCTGCGTAATTGAGGTTTAAATACCTCTTAATAGAGCTAATTCATCAAATAGCTAAAAGTATATCTAACAAAAGATAAGTGAGACTTTGGGGGGGGGAATAGAAATAGTAGACTTATTCCTTCTCTTCTCTGGTTAAAAAGGAGATGAAAAGAACTTATTATAGTTCAACTTTTGGAAAACATGCTAATACTCCTTCTCCTGGAGAACATGCTAGTGGTGCTTGACAGAAGAGAGAAAATGTAAATTTCTCTCCAATAGAATGCTTGTAGCACTTTTCACCTAACAGAAAGGAAAGCAGATAAACGGCTACTTAGATACAGCTCATCCAGGTATTGTCACAATACCTAGACAATTTTTAATGTAAAATGCCATTGATCTCTAACCAAAGTGGTGTCTTCTATGTAAGGAACAGTCACCAGGCATTGCTTAAATATTGAATATTAAATCAGAGCCAGAACATAATCTAACATAGATTGTCAATATTTGAGCATCCAAAGCTATTTGTTTTAGTCTTCTCCAAAAGAAGAATGTTTTGCCTTACACTTTCATTCTGTATCCTTTAAATTATTAGTAATATATGCTATAGAGTAACATGCGATTCTGAGTTGTTAAACCAAATTAAACAAAACATACTTAAATGGTTCAGAATATCAGTTATAGATTAAAAATCTCAATGCTGAAAAGCTGCAGATTCAGTGCTTTAGATTCAACATTTCTAAAATGTGTGTTTGTGTGTGTTTGCAAAAACTGAAAATCTATTTTTAAAATTCACATAAAAGTATATAAAGCTAAGGGGAAACACTGTCTTGTTCTGTACATGCAATGAGTGCTAGAAGCTGTAGGTATCAACAAAACATGGTATTAACTCAAACTGACACCCCACTGAAACAGAATTGAAAGGCAGAGAAGGAAACATGTAGTTATGAGCACTTGATTTATGATGGCAATGTCAGCGCAAAGCAGCAGGGAAAGGATATTTATTGCTATGAATGTTGCTGAGACTATGCAGATAGGTGGGCGGGCAGGCAGACCAACTCCCACTTTTGCAACATGGAACATCAGCTCATTTAAAATGGTACATAGAAAGATTGTTTTCTTTAACTCATAATTAAGAACTCCTGTTCATTAAAGACATAATTATGAGGTTTAAATGATAAATTACAGAATGAAAAAACTATGTGCCACTTAATAAATAATACAGTGTGGGTGCTGAGCTTGGGCTAGCACCAGTCCAACCATTTAAGAACTTAGGAGAACTCTGGGTGGCTCACGGCACTCTGGTGAGCTGTGACCCATGGCCCCCAGCAGGCAGGTATGGAGCTTGTGCTGGCACTGGTCCAACCATTTAAAAACAGGATTCTGGTGCCCCACAAGATTCTGGTGAATGTGAACCATACACACCATCAGTTTTATTGAGCATCAGCCAGTTGCTTCCACTAGTAATGAGAACCTTGCTTACTCCTACCCTGATCCCTACTATAATGGGAACCCTACTGACCCATGTCCCACTGCTCTCCCACCACTACAGAGTCTGGGTGATTATTGGGAGCTTCAAAATGCCAAAATTCTGGAGCAAAAGACAATCTCATTCCTCCAGTTCTCCAAGATCAAGTCCAAGAAACAAGGACATAAAAGAAAGTGGAAGCCACACACTGGAAATTTCTGAAATGATAGCAGCTGAAGTAAAGAAACAAGTTCATCAGGCTATAGAAGAAATAAAGTCAGAAAGAATCTCTCAGGTCCGAAAAGAAATTACCACAATCATGAAAAAATTGCTTATCACACTAAGGAAGACATAGATAAAAATAGAGGAGAATAGAAAAATGATGGAAACACTACAAAAAAGTACAGGAAAAAATTAAAATGAACAAAAGATATCCAGGAAATTAAGAATTACATTGAAAGCTGGCAAAACCACTTGAATGAAAGTGAAGATAGATTTTCAGACCTCAATGAAGGTGGTACAGCTAATGTGAAAGGAAAGATCTCTTAAAACTAACAAGGAACAAGGAAATAATAGTTCAGGAGCTATAAGGTGATGCAAAGAAAAGTGATGTAAGAATGATGGGTGTCAATGAAACAGTAGGACTTAGTACAAGTGACATAAAAAGATTATTTGCAGAAGTAGTAGCACAAAAGTTTCAAAACGTGAGAAATGAATCGGACATACACTGAGTGAGACACATGGAACTCCAAATAGCTATAACCAAAATAAATCTACACCTAGACATATAATAATCAAGATGCCAGAAAAAAGATTTTAAAAATAAAATATTAAAAGCTGTTAGAAGAAACAGATCATCTTCAATGGAAATCCCATCAGAATCACAAGATTTCCCAACACAAACCATCAATCAAGAAGATCTTGGAGTGAAGTATTTCAGGTCCTGAAAAAAATAACTTCCAACCCTATGTACCCTGAAAAACTATATCAAATTCGATAGGGAGATAGGATCCTACCATGACAAAAAACAACTAAAGAAATTCATTACCACCAAAAAAATATCCTACAAATAGTAGTGACTGATACTCTAAAAAGAGACAGAAACAACTATAGCTTCAAGAATAGTAACAGAAAAAAAAATAAACAGAACGAGTAATTAAAAAGAAGGGGAGGGCCAGCCAAAAGCTCAGTGGATTAAA
>NW_004524588.1:19708121-19711436 GCF_000260255.1 Octodon degus
AAAATAAGAGAAGGAAGGTACATAACCCACAGCAGGATAATAACATGACAAAGATAAGCCAATATATATCAGTTATAACCATCAATGTAACCTGTCACAATTCACTAGTCAAAAGAGGTAGACTGGTAGAGTGGATAAAAAAGAAAAATCCAACAACAAGCTGTATAAAAGAAAAATATTTAGTGCAAAAGGAAATTCACAGACAAAGACAAGGGATGGAAAACAATCTCCCATGCCACAGGACATCAGAAAGAAGCAGGAGTAGCTATTGTAGTTGCTGACAATGTCAACTTCAAATCAAACATCATTAAAAGAGATAAAGAAGCTCACTACATATTTGTTAGGGGAGGACTACAAGAGAAAGAGATAACAATTATAAATACATATGGTCCCAATGTAGGAGCACCCACCTACACAAGACCAATTTTAACAGACATGAAAAATCAAATGAGCAATAACACAATTTTAATGGGAACTTTAACACACCATTGTCACAAAGAGATAGATCAACTAGGCAAAAAATCCTGAAATGGACTTAGAGGTGTATGAAATGTTCCACCCAGCAATAACAGAGTACACATTCTTCTCAGGTACACATTAGACATTCTCCAAGATAGACCATATACTAGCACATAGAGCATGCTAAAGTAAATGCAAGGGAATCGAAATTATCCCATGCATACTATCTGACCATAGTGTAATGAAACTGTAAATTATTAACAAAAGAAATCACAAAAATATCATAAACACATGGAAATTAAATAACATCCAAAACAACCAGTAGGTCACAGATGAAATTAAAGAAGAAATTAAATAATATTTATAATCAAATGAAAATGACACAATTTACTAGAATCTGTGGGATGCAATGAAAGCTGTCTTAAGAGGGAAATTTATAGTGGTAAATTTACATATTAAACAGAATAAGCCCAAATAAATGATCTCATGCTACACCTCAAGCTCCTAGAAAAAGAAAAAACAAAGAGCAAGTCAAGCCCCAAACCCAAAGAAGGCAAGAAATTCTAAATATTAGAGCAGAAATTAATGCAATGGAGACAAATAAATCAATGGAAAGGATAAATGAATCTTTGAAAGAATAAATAAAATTGATAAACCCTTAGCCAGCCTAATCAAAAAAAAGGAAAGAAAAAAAATTTCTGCAATAAAGAATGAAAAGAAAAAAAAATGAATGAAAAGAGTGAAATCACTACAGACTTTGTAGAAATTCATGTCATCAGTAACTACTTCCAAAATCATTACTCTCCCAGGGTGGAAGACACAGGGGAAATGGACAGATTCCTAGATACATATGAAATGCCAATGCTGAATCAAGAAGATATACAGGCTGTGAATAACCCCGTAACTGGAAACAAAATTGAAAATATAACAAAAATCCTCCAACAAAGAAAATCCCAGGTTCCAAAGGGCTCATAGCTAAATTCTGCAAGATATTTAGAGAAGATTTAATGCCAACTTTTCTCTTTTCAATAAAATTGAAAGGGATCTTTACAGTGAACATAAATGCAAAAGTCCTCAATAAAATACTGGCAAACAGAATGCAGCAAATCATCAAGAAGTTTATACATCATGACCAGTTGGGGTTCAGCCCAGGAATGCAGGGGTGGTTCAACATATATAAATCTATAAATTCAATGTACCACACCAACAAAGCCAAAGACAAAAATCACATGATCATCTGAATACATGCAGAAAAATATTTTGATGAATTCCAACACTCATTCTTGATAAAAGACCTACAAAAAATTGGAATAGATGGTCTATATCTTAACTGATAAAAGCCATCTGTGAGAACCAACAGCCAACATCATATAAATGGGCAAAAATTGAAGGCCTTCACTTCAAAATCGGGAACAAGAAAAGGATGCCCACTGACACCACTTCTGTTCAATGTAGTTCTGAAAACACTAGCCAGAGCAATTAGACAAGAGAAAGAAATAAAAAGAATAATGATTGAAAAGGAAGAAGTAAAATTATCATTATTTGCAGATGACATGATATTCCACATAGAAGACCCCCAAAACTCCACTAAGAGATGCATAGATATAATGACTAAATTCAGTAGTGTAACAGGATACAAAGTCAGCACTCAAAAATCAATAGCATTTGTACACACAAACAACGAATGCACCGAGAGAGAAATTGTGGAACTCACATCTTTCACAATAACATCCCCCAAAGTAAAATACTTAGAAATCAGTCTCACAAAGGAAGTAAAAGATTTATATATAGAAAATTATTGTACTCTGAAAAAAGAGACCAAAGAAAATTTCAGAAAAGGAAAATATATTCTTTGCTCCTAGGTAGGAAGAACCAACATTGTGACAATGGCCACACTCCCAAAATTATTATACAAATTCAATATAATCCTGATTAAAATACAATTAGTGTATCTCACAGATCCAGAGAAAACATTCCTAAAATTCGTCTGAAATCAGAACAGACCAAAAATAATCATGGGAAAGCAAAAAGTATCACAATCCCAGAGCTGAAACAATACTATAAAGCTACTGTGATAAGATCAGCATGGTACTGGCATAAAGACAGACCTGAGGATCCATAGAACAGATTAGAAGACACAATGACATACACTTACCCACCTTATTTTTGTTAAAGAGACCAAACATGTTCACTGGAAGAAAGCCTCTTTAACAAATGATACTAGAAAAACTGGCTTTCCACACACTGAAGGCTAAAATTAGACCCATGTCTACCACCATGCACTAAACTATAGTCAAAATGGATCAAAGATTTAACCATTAAGACAGAAACACTAAATATTTTGGAGGGAAAAGTAGTTAAAAAATCTTAAAAGACATACAGTGTTCATGGACAAAAGTCAAACTGCATGGGAAATACCTGAAATAATCAAGAACTGGGCTAATACCTTTTTGAAGTTTCTGCACTTCAAAAGAAATCACCAATAGAGTAAAAAAGAAAACCCACTAATTGGGAAAAAAATTATAGCAGACTGTCCTTCAGACAAAGGACTCCTACCTAGAAGATATTAAAAGTTATAAAAAAGTCAGACCCCCAAAATTCAAATACCCAATCCAAAAATTGGCTTCTAGGATGAATATTTACTTGTCAGATGAAGAAATACAAATAGCAAGTAACCGTATGAAAAATGTTCAACATCATTGGTCACTCAAGAAATGAAAATTAAAACAATACTGAGTTTCCATCTCATCCAAGAATGAATAGCTATCATCAAGAAGTCAACCAATAGCAAATGCTGGAAGGGCTGTGGGGATAAAGGAACCCTATTTCACTGTTGGTGGGAGTGCAGACTGGTGC
>NW_004524588.1:19719725-19720710 GCF_000260255.1 Octodon degus
GGCGAATGTGATAACAGAGAAGGCAAAATGAACTGGTGACTAATACCTACTTCCTTGAGAACCAAGTTACCTTCAACTCCAGCAGTTGGAAAACCTTTCCTAGCATGGAATAGGCCGTGCAAATTTCAGATTCTGTAGATCCTATAGTTTCCTTTGCAGCTAGCCAGCTTTACCCGATAGCAAAGAAACAGCCATATATAAAACTTTAATTAATGAGTGCTATTTGGATGGGTTAAAACTTATTATTCTTTTTCCCTTTAAAATATCATGTAAAAATGTGAAAACCATTCTTGGCCCTTGAGACATTTAAAACTTTGATCACAGTGTGAGAAACACTGCTGAACGCTTACTCCCAGAGCATGGCCCACAGATCAGCAGTGTCGGCATTACCTGGTGATTCAGAAATATACACCCTCAGGTGCCACTGGAATTTTAACATGATTCTTAAGTGACCCATATGTTTATTAAAGGTTTGAAGTGCACTAATCTAAACAGTAGTTTAGATTGTCCCTGGCCAAGGCACCCCAGAGTTGGTAGCCCATTAGAGTATGATGGCTAACCCTTACCCTGCTCCATGCCCAGAATGTACTGCAGAAGAATTAAATCAGAGTTACAAGGACTGAGATTTGCATGTATTTTTTTCCTTAGATGCTACAGTGATTGCAACGTACAGCCCACGCTGAGAACCACTGCTCCTACAATACGAATGTCTTCACCAAAACTCACATTGAAATTTAACCATCATTGTGACAGTATTCAGAGGTAAGATTGCTCAGAGGTGACTGGTTCACTGGGGCTCTGCCTCCAGGATGGGTTCATGCCATTTATGTTCGAGCAGGTTGGTTATGATGGGAATGATCCGATTGCAGATGCCTGAGCTTGGCCTGATTTCCTGTCTCAAGCTTGTATGTGCTGCTCTGTCCTTCCGCAGTGTAATGCCCAGCATGAAGACTGTTAGAGTCTCTCTAGACATCCCCCAAATGCT
>NW_004524588.1:19722496-19725862 GCF_000260255.1 Octodon degus
ATCTCCTTGATCAGAAAGTTTGGGTCACCACTGGGTTACATGATGTTACAGTACAGGTTCTCCTATGTCCAGGGTCTTTACTGACCTTGAAAGGCTAGAGCCAAAATATTGGCTGTCCTTGCAGCCCTCCTTTTTCTCTAATTTTTGGTCTGCAAACTTAAGTTGTTAACCCTCCAAAAGAGAAGCTTAGTGATATTATTACCCTATAACTTAGGCAGTTGAGCTTAACCTCAGTATCTGTCTGAATAACCATGATTATTTTAAATAATGCTGCAATAAATGTGGGAGAACATAGCTTTGAGATCCTTGCTTGAATAGTTTCAAATAAATGTCCGAAAGCTTAATTGCTGAATCAAATGACACTTCTATTCTTAATTCTTTGCAGAGTACCTTACTATGTTCCATAGCAGCTGTACCATTCTACCTTATTTTACACAAATCAAATCAAAATGGATTATAGTCTCAGATGTAGAATCCAAAACTGTAAAACTCAAAGAACATAGAGTAAAAACTTCTTAGCATTAGTCTTCCTCTAAATGACACCAAAACACAGGCAGCAAAAGCAAAAATAAATGAATGGGGACTCATTAAACCAAAAAGTTTTGTACAAAGAAAACAACAGAGACTAAAAGGACAACTGATAGAAGGGGAGAAAACATTTGAAAACTATATGCGATAAGTGGTTAATATGCAAAATATAACTTATTAGGAACTCCTCCAAGTTAGTATCAAAAAATGAAACACACAAAAAAATTAAATTCAAAACTTAGCAAAAGACTTGAATAGATATTCCTCCAAAGAAGACATGCAAAAGGTCAGCAGTTCTCTGAAAAGATGTTCAGCCTCACTAATTATCAGTAATGCAAATCAAAACAGCAACGAAGTATCTCCTCATACCTGGTAAGATGGCTATTATCCAAACAAAACAAAAGTACACAATGTGTCAGACAGGATGTGGTCAATTTAGAGGCCTAGGCAATCCCAGCAGGAGTATAAATGGCACCCTCTGGGGACTTTTACTCCTGAGGGCTGGTGGCACAATAATCTCCATGCAGAATGACCTGCAGTTTAAAACATAATTAAAGAAAACATCAGCAATTTCTCAGTCCCTGGATATTTACTCAAAAGTAACACTTTCTTGGGATTCTTTGTTTGCTTGCTTGTTTGAGTCCACAAATGCCTAGCTGATCAGCTGGCTGGGCAGTAGGAATGTCACTCCCATCAGGTACAGAGAGAAAACAGGAAGCAAGGTAAGTGATTGTTGCAGGCCCACCCGGGAATGCATGAGGAAGCTGTGGTTGTTGATTTGGGTTTGTTTCTCCGCTACTCTGTCTAGTGAGCCAATGACCTCAGACAGAGTTTGATGCAAGGACAAAAAGAAGAAAAGGAGGATGGAAATAGAAAGTTAGCGTTTGTTGAGTAACAGTTGAGTTTGTTGAGTGTCTGTGGCTAAGCTAAGTGCTTTACATGTAATAATCTTCTTTAACCCTGAAAATAGATGAATGACAAATCATAAATATCTCCCCATCTTAGAGATGAGAACCTGACCTCAGAACGCCCAGGGAAGTGATGCAAGCAGAACAGAGGACTAGCATTTTATTTATTTTTTTATTTATTTTTTTTTTTTTTTTTTTTTTTTTTTTTTTTTGCGGAACCAGGGATTGAACTCAGGTCCTTGTGCTTGCCAGGCAAGTGCTTATTCTACTGAGCCATCTCCCTGGCCCCTAGGACTAGCATTTTTAATAACACTTAGAAGTGGGTTTAGTCTGTTCTTACACTTGCAAAACATCAGTCATTTGTCAAGACTCATTGCACCCAGCCACACAAAGTGCTTAGGCTCCATGTGGAATATGGAGAAGCTGGGGCTGGTTTGAGTGGACTGCAGTACTCCCCCGATTAGGCAAACATAAATTCTCCTCTTGAAAAGGATGATTGTCAAGTAGTAATATGGTAAAATGATTGCTGCTTGTAAAATATCACCTTGCCTACACCGAGGTTGGCATAATTTAGTCTGCTTTTTTCAAATTGCCATGAGAAATAACAGGAGAAGCTGCATTACCCAGGAAAGATTAAGGGTGCTGGAGGGTTGATGATGTCTGTAAATATAAAATGAACCCATATGGCTTGGCGCTGCTTGCACCAAACGGAACCTGAGAATTAATAAGGTGGATGATTTATCAAGGAGACCGCAGATCTCATTGTGAATACAAAGGGAAGATGCCAGGGCATTGGCCTGCTCTCTGCTAACCCTTTCTACTTGCTACTCTGTTTGATGTTTGCTCAACCTCTTCCATCCCTCTCTCCTCTTTCCTTTCTCTTCACTCGGGTTTCTCTAGCTTCCTGTCTTTTCTAAAGAATGTTAAAAAACTTCTCCATTGAAAACAAAATGCGCAATAGATGCAGTGTTTCTCTTGTCTCTTTCCACGATCTATTCTGGCACAGGGTACAGCTACATAATGGAAGTTTATTCACTGACCTCCTGCCCACCCTCCCAAGCACATGCTTTACCCATGGACAGAGAGCAAGTATGAGTTCATTTACTAAAATAATGGTAAAAGACTGGATATGGTGGCGCACGCCTGTAACCCCAGTGCTGGGGAGGCTGAAAACGGAAGGATCACTACGAGTCTGAGCTGCGTAGTGAGACCCTGTACCAAATGCCTTAAAACAAAACTGCATAAAATAACAGTAATGACAACAGCTACCATTTACTATGCATTCAGTCTGTGCAGGTGCTGTGTGTTTTTACTAAAAGGAGAGACTTCAGCACAGTGGACCACGGACTTGTGCTGAGCAGCAGAAGCATTGGCAATAAGCTGAGTTTTGACTGCCCTTGCAAGGCCCTGCTCTGGTCTCTTGGTTGTGTCACCAGTCCACATGAAAATAAAAAGAACTAAAAACATGGTATAGTTCTGTGAGGCCATTTTCCTGGGTTTTTGTTTTTAATCCAAAACACAGCTACCAACTATGAACACCAACTGTGAATTGGGCACCGTCAGGGAGCATCAAGTCATTTTTTTCATTGCCTCATCAAGTCTGTAAATCCATGGCGTGCACTCAGTAGAGGTTCTTGGAAGCGTACTTCCTAGCTCCCCTTTCTCAGTTAGACCTTAGTGCACAAGGAATGTAGTGGTACTGAATACTAGAATGATTATGAAATAAATTATAAGCTGAAGAATTCACCCTTTTAGTCCTTTTCCATGTGGATCTTCTTCCTATTAGAATATGTTTGAAGAACGTAGTCTTTATGCTCCTTGTGTGGAGTTGGTGTGTGTCCCTAACACATCTTACTTCCTTTTTTCCTCCCATTTCCTTCCCACCTCTCCTCTTCCTCACCATCCCCCCCCCCCCCCCCTCCATTTCCCC
>NW_004524588.1:19725962-19730068 GCF_000260255.1 Octodon degus
CTTCCCATTTAAGAAAAAGCTGTCTCTAGTGAATGGCATGGCTGGTAGAATAACATGCTGCACCTTCTGATGTCCAGAACAGAGCTATTTTGTTCTTCTGTATTCTATCCATCACTGAAAGCCCAATAAGATCAGAAATTTGACCATCTGGAGAAACACTCTTGACATTGACCTACTCTAAATCTGGTAATAACAGAGCAGAGAGATCTGATCCAGTTCTGTCACTCAAGTGAGTCTTATTTGACGGAATTCCAATGGCTCATTGTGCTGTGAGGCTGCTTTGCTATGTCCCCCAATCTGGCCCAGGAAAGTTAGCCAACGTAAGTCAGATCGCTTCAGCATGTTCCCTCTTTCTGCCGTCCTCCAGCTGGCTTTTCACCATCTTTCAGGACTCGCCTCAACTATTATAAGCATTTTGCTCTCTCCACTCTCAGTCATTGCTGTTTTGCATATAAGATTCACATTCTGGAAGCTTAGCCTCCAAGGTGGCGGAGAAGACGGGACGGGGGAGAATCACTAAGTGATGGCATCAACCACGCTGGAAATCAGCGTGAAGAGTCCTCAAAAAGTAGCACTAGAAGTGCCATTCAACCCAGCTGTTCCCCTTCTAGGTATCTTCCCCGGAAAATTAAAAGCATCATACTACAACAATATGTGTGCACCTATGTTTATAGCAGTATAATTTATAATATCTGAATCTTGGAAACAACCCAAATGTCCATCAGCTTAGGAACTGATAAAAAAAAATGATATGCCCTTTGTATACAATGGACACTACTTAGCCATAAAGAATAAAAAACTTGAGACATTTGTGGGTAAGTGGCTGGGACTCAAGAGCATCCTCATGAAAGGAATCCATCAGATTCACGTGTGTCAACATTGGATTGACTCCCTGGCGTGAGAAACTAAAAGAGTAAATAAGGACCAAAATGTATGCTATTATTATGAAATAGGAAGGAATTGTTCAGAAGGAAGAGGAACTAGGGTGGGGAAAGAGGAAAAAAAAGGAAGGTAAAGGGAAAATAGTAGGAGACATTTATATTACTATATTTTCTTAGTTCATTGAAATGAAGGATTTGTGCTGCTATCATTTGGAGATATTTGTACACCCATATGCTGTGCTCTGAATAACTACTTTGAAGATAACAATACACAATGTATTAACTATTGTTATTCTCCTATTGTTTTGTTATAAAATTTTATTTTTTCATAAAATAAAAATGGAACCAAGTAGATAATTAAGTCCCAGAATTTCTATCTTCATGAACAGACTAGTGCTGTTCTCACATGGTGAATAAGATCTAGCAGGAACAGGTTAGCTTTGCAAAAATGAGTTGTTACGCAAAGAACAAGCCTGGCCGTTGGCCTGCTACCTGCTTCTCCCTCACCCAGGAGAACTCCTTCCCCTGCTGCCCAGGCCCCAGGCACTGAGATGCATTCTATAAGGCCTCACCAAATCCAAGAAAATGTCATCACTGTGCCTTGAAACTCCAGAACTTAATGCTAAATAAACTTCTCTTCTCATATAAAATGCCTGATCTCAGGTATTTTTTTATAGCAATGAAAAATATCCTCAGCCACAATGGCAAAACTTAACCTGCGTCAGCCTGCTTCAAGCTTGCACACCAGGATAAATGCAGGTAGAAAACACTAGGCTTGGGCATGGCGGTTTCCTTTTCGTCACTGACTGCACCTATACTGACTGTTCCCTGGCTTCCTCTTCCACTTTCCCAAGAATTTGGCTTTTCAGTTTCCTAGATAACTGTGTATGAGCCTGAGGTTGGTGAGTACTTACTTGTGTGTTCATTTAATTAAGTATCACCCAGTATCATATTTTAGAAAAGTAAGAAAGAAACTCCTAGGGAGGGCCAGATGGCTCACTGGATTACAGAGCCTCCTTAGGCAGATGCAGGGACCAGGGTTTGATCCCTGGCATGCCATACCAGCCATGCCCCTGGAGTGCGCTGAGACAGCAACTGAGACTAGGCATGGTGGTGCACAACTGTAACCCCAGCACTTGGGAGGCTGAAAACAGGAGGACTGATGTGAGTCCGAACTGTGTAGTGAGACCCTGTAGACCCTGTACTAAATACTTTAAAAACAAAAAGAAAGAAATTTCTTAATATTCAGGTCTTTCTAGATTTTGATGAAAGAGTTCTCAAGGCAGATCTCTATTAATAATACTTCTACTATATATTAAAATTTCTGACTGTAAAATGTACAAGGAAACAGACAGATTATAAAGAAATTGGTAAATTTTATGTTATTTATTTTAGTTATGCCTTCTGTTTAGGTTATTCTATGTAATATATCATTTTTAAATGTTTATGTGTAACCAAATTGTATAGTATGGATACACAAATTGGAAAAAAATGTCTTATGAAGGGAATGTTTATCCTAAATGGGAAAAAATGGAAATATCACCTTTTATTTGGAGTTCCATCTACAGGTGCTTTGCAGTCAAGCATAAATATTATAATATTACATATAAAATAAAATAATAATATAATAAATAATATTTAAATGTTCCCTTTCTTTTTTATATTTTTTGATTAATTTTATTTTATTTTAAAAAGTAAAAAACAAAAGTACAAAAATCAGAAACAAAGATAGAAACAGGGTAACATAAAATAATATATGTTACAGATTTTTAAAACAAGAATAGCTGATTAACAATGGTTAGTATATTACCTATTTTTTATCTTTTATACATTTTAAAGAGAAAGAAGAATAAAATACCAGTAAAAGTTTCAAAGCAGGTTAGTATGACAGTTACAATAATTAATACATTGTATATTGTTGTCTTCAGAGTAGTTATTCAGAGGACAAGATGTAGACATGATATCTTGTCTACACAATATTAAGACAAAACTTTCTTCACATTGCAATAAGGGAAAGTAGCTATACATCTGTCCTAACTATCTTGTACATGCAGATATATATTTTTCACTACAAAATGGTCCTTTATTTATATCCCTCTTTTTTGTTTTGTATTGGCAGAAATGGGTGTACATCTGCAGTTAGAGGACTTGTATTTGGAGAAGTCTTTAAAGAACCTTTACATACTTGAAGCCAGTCTAAAGATTGTAGATACTTGAACTCAGCAAAATAACCCAATAAAATCCAGTAGTCTATAATTGTAGAGGATTAACAGTAGAACTGACAATTCTCAGAAGTTGTTGATGTGAGCCTTTTACAGCTCAGCATATTAATATGGCATTACTTTTATGCCTCGTGGATATAATTTTCTACTGGATGGTGAAGACCAAGTTAAAGCAGGACCTATATAAGTAAACATATAACTTTTGTATCTGACAAGGTCAGTCACATCCCCTCAGTATTTACCCAGAAATCATGTACAGCACCTTGCAGATCTATTGTCAGTGTCAGCCAACTGGATGAGTCACAGCCATTGCTTAACCCATTTGCTGTTGTGAAACCCTAAGAGAATGTTTTCTCTCCATGTGACTCTCCTTAGGCACACTGTACATCATCAATCATTTTCTTCTGTGACCCCCATAATCTCCTTGATCAGAAAATTTGGAAAACCACTGAGTTACAGGATGTCACAGCACAAGTTCTATTATGTCCAGAGTCCTCACTCACCTTGAAGGGCTAGGGCCAAAATATTGGCTATCCTTGTAGGCCCTCTATTTCTCTAATTTTTGGTCGGCAAACTTTAGGTGTTAAACATCCAGAAGAGAAATAATAATATTATTAACCTGTAAGAGAGACAGTTAAGCTTAACATCACTATCTGTCTCAATATCAAATGCCTTACACATAACATGGATTGACTATTTTTCAACACCCATGGATATTCTAAACTTTAAATCCCTATAGAATGTGAAAAAAGCAATTACACATTTTTACACAGAAATTTAAAAATCAAGCCATATACAACATTGTAGCAGGACAATCCTATGACATTTTTTTGTCTCATGTTTTCTTTTATGAAGTTTACATAAAGGCAGTATAGCAATAATTGATATGACATTAGAAGCAATATGCATTTAGAAGACCAAAATGACAGGTATTTCAAGCATAGTTTTAGTATTATACATTGCTATCCTCAGTGTAGTTGCTTAGTTCACAGATATCAGCATA
>NW_004524588.1:19731698-19741051 GCF_000260255.1 Octodon degus
CTATCTTCACAATATTTGTTCTTCCTATCCAGGAACAAGGAATATCTTTCCATTTTCTGAAATCCTCTACATTCTCTTTGTCCAGAGTACTGTAATTTGCATTGAATAGATCTTTGACTTCTTTAGTTAGATTAATTCCCAAGTATTTCATTTTCTGCCATGCTATTACAAATGGTATTCCTTCTCTTATTTCTCTCTGTGTGTTTGTTATCTATATAGAGGAGTGCTATTGACTTTTGGGTATTGACTTTGTATCCTGCAAGGCTACTGAATTTGCTTATTGATTATAGTAGCTTCTTGGTGGAGTTTTTTGGGTATTCCAAGTAGAGTATTATGTCATCTACAAATAATGATAGCTTAACTTACTTCTTCTTTAGCTTATTCTGTTTATTTCTCTCTCTTCTCTAATGGCTCTAGTTAATGATTCCAAAACTATGTTGAATAAGAGTGGTGATAGAGGACATCCCTGTCTGGTACAGATCTGAGAGAAAAAGATTTCAGTTTTTTCCCTATTTAGAATTATGTTAGAAGTTGGATTGTCATGGATGGCTTTATTAAGATTGAGGTAGAGGTCATCTTTTCAATTTTCTGTAGGACTTTGAATATGAATGAGTGTTGGACTTTGTCAAAAGCCTTTTCTACATCAATTGAGATGATCATATGCTTTTTAGATTTGGCTCTATTGATATAGTTTATTGCATTTATAGATGTGCATATGTTAAGCCATTCTTGTATCCCTGGGATGAATTCTATCTGGTCATGGTGTAAAATCTTCTTGATGATTTGCTGTATTCTATGTGCTAGAATTTTGTTGAGGAATTTTTCATCTATGTTCATGAAGGAGATTGGGCTATAGTTCTCTATTTTAGTTGCATCTTTCCCTGGTTTTGGTATCAGTATAATACTTGCCTCCTGGAATGATTTTGGGAGAATTGTTTCCTTATCAATTTCATTGAAGAACTTGAGGAGTATTGGAATTATATCTTCTGTAAATTTCTTGGAGAATTCAGTTGTGAACCCATATGGACCTGGACTTTTCTTTGTATGTAGGTCTTTTATTAAATTTTGTATTTCATTGACTGTTATTGGGTTATTGAGAGTTCTTATATCTTCTTGATTCAATTTTGGTAATTTGTAACGTTCTAGGAAGCTGTCCATTTCTTCTGTGCCTTCTACTTTGTGAGAGTACACATTCTCAAGACAGCTGTTGATGATCTTCTGCATTTCTACATGGCCTGTGGTAATTTCACCCTTTTCATTCTTTATTGCTTGAATTTGAGTTTCTTTTTCCTTTTTTTGATGACATTAGCTAGGAGCTTATCAATTTCACTTAATCTTTCAAAGAACTATCTTTTTGATTAATTAATTCTTTTTGTTTTCTTTATCTCAATTGCATTGATTTCTGCTCTAATCTTTATCATTTCCTCCCATTTTTGGGCTTTGGGTTTGTTTTACTCTTTTTCTAGATGTTTGAGGTGCACCATGAGGGTATTTATTTGATCCCTTTCTGTTTTCCTAATGTGAATTCACAGCTATAAATTTCCCTCTAAGAACTTCTTTCATTACATGCCATAAATTTTGATACTTGTGCTTGAATTTTCATTGAATTGTAGATATTGTTTAATTTCTTATTTAATTTCATCGGTTACCCATTGGTTGCTGAGGAGGGTGTTGTTTAATTTCCATGTATTTATTAGGTTTTCGTGATTTCTTTTGTCATTTATTTCTAGCCTCATTGCACTGTGGTCAGATAATATGCATAGGATAATTTCTGTTTTCTTGCATATACTTACACATGACCTATGGAATAGTATGTGGTCTATTTTAGAAAATATCCCAAGTGCAACTGAAAAGAATGTGTATTCAGGTGTGCTTGGGTTGAACACTCTTTATATGTCCACAAAGTCCATTTGTTCCAAGTGCTGGTTCAGTTCGGTATTTCATTGCTAAGCTTTTGTCTAGTTGACCTGTCTTTTTGGGATAAGGGGATGTTAAGGTCTCCTGTTAAGATTGTGGTATTGGACATTAGATTTTTTCATGTCAATTAAGATATGTCTTATGTAGTTGGGTGCTCCCATGTTTGGTGCGTACATATTCATGAGTGCTACCTTTTTCTCTTGTATTTTTCCTCTAACCAGTATGTAGTGACCTTCTTTATTTCGTTTGGTAATTCTTGGTTTGAAGTTGAGACTGTCTGTGAACAGGATTGCTACCCCTGCTTTTTTCTAAGCTTCTGAGGCATGTAGTATTGTTTTCTATCCTTTGACTTTCAGCCTGTGAATTTCTTTATGAGTTAAATGTGTTTCTTGTATACAGCATATTGTTGGATTTTGTTTCCTATTCCACTGTGCCAGCCTATTTCTTTTAATTGGTGAATTGAGTCCATTTACATTGATGGTTATAATTGAGATGTATTGCCTTATGATTGACATGTTATTTACCTGCTGTTGTATACCCCTTTTTCTCCTGTGTTTAATTGTTTGCCATATTCAGATCTTGAAGAACCCACCTATTTGGTGGGTTCTTTCCATTCTCATTCATTAAGTTGTGGTCATTTTGGTCCCTTTTTAGAATATCTTTTAGTAGTCTGTGTAGGGTTGGCTCTGTCATCATGATTTTCATTAGTTGTTCTTGGTCATGGAAGTATTTCACTTCTCCATCAAACTTGAGAGTTTTTCAGGGTATCGCAGTCTGCACTGGAATTTGTTTTCTTAGAGAACTTGAGTACTTTGCTCCATGCTGTTCTTGACTTGATGGTTTGGGAAGAGAAATGTCCCATTATTCTGATGGGTTTTCCTTTAAATATGATCTTTTTTTTTTTTCCTCTAGCAGCTTTCAGTATATTGTTCTTGTGCCAGATTTCTGGCATCTTGATTATTACATGTCTGGGTGTGTTTTTAATTGGGTTGAAGTTATTTGTAGTTCTACATGCTTCGGTTACCTGAATGTCAGATTGTTTCCCCATATTTGGAAAGTTTTCTGCAATTACTTCTGCCCATATTCTTTTTATATCATTTGTATTGATTCTTTCTCATTGATGCCTATTAGTATTACATTGTTCATCTTTGAATGGTCTGTCTTAAAGATGTTGAATTATTTTTTCCTGCATCCTAGTTGTTTTTAAGAGATCTTTTCTTACCTTTTTTACTAGCTGCAACAGTATCTTCAAGGTCTGAAACTCAATCTTCACTTTCATTCAAATGTTTTGCCAGCTTGTGATTGAGATTTTAATTTCCTGTGTATCTCTTTGAATCTGCTTCATGGGTTCAGTTTCTTTCATATTTGCTCATTCAAAGATTCCATTGTTTTTCTATTCTCCTTTATTTTCTATTTTTTATCACTGTCTTCTTTAGAAGAACTTAGTAATTCTTTCATTATAGTTTTCATTTCTTTATTTTAGAGATTATTTGTCATCTGATTTCCTCTATACCTTTCTGCAGTTGTTTCTTTACTTCAGACACTATTATTTTAGAGATTTCAGGGGTTTTTTTTCCAATTTCTTCTATACTGGTGTCTCCTGCATTTGTTCTAGGTGGGCTCGAGGCCTTAGACTTTGTTTTGCTTCTTCTCTTTGCCATTTTATATAGCCCTGTCTTCGGACCTTTGGTGTAAAGCTTTGGTGCAGTTATTACCTTAATATGCACTGATATTATTACCCAAGATAGATTAAGTGGTTAAGGCAGTTACAGTTTTGTACTTACAGAACTATAATTTGCAACACTAATATGGGTAGTGAGATTCAGCACTTGACAAACTTTTGTATCTAAAGGGTCTGCCTTTTAGAACCTAAGAACAAACACTATGACTGTATAACTAAGCAGATATTAGATTGGAAATTTGTACTTAAATTAGTTCCCCTAAGTTCTGTCTGATCACCTTCCCTTTTGTACCTGTAGTCTTCCTGGCAGACTAGTTCACCCCAGTTATCCATTGCCCCTCTCTGTCATTCAAGAGAGAAAGAGAGAAAGGATGCTCTCATAGATCTGGGTCTAGCAAAGTGTCTCAGCTTACTGGGTCCAGATCTATAAAGTTCAAACTCATTCACATATGCCTGGCTTGGGTCTGGCTGCTGTGCTGTGCTTTTTCCTGATGCAGCCCGTGGAACTGGACCTGCCGTGCCCCTCTGGCAAGAGGTTCTCCTGGATTAGTTGGGTGGGTCTCGCCCCTTGCCTCTCTGCAGGGAATTCTGCTCTAGGGTTCCTATCTGATGGAGAATGTTCTGGTGAGCACACCAAAGATCACACACATACATACTGGTCCTGGGCCCCTGTTGGAGTAAAATCCAGTGGGCATGGAAGGTCCCATACACATGCTGGGCCTGGGCATCTGTTGGAATAGAATCCTGTATGTTCCTTTTTTCAAACCTCACAAACACCCTCTCTCCCACAACTTTTTCTCTCCAATCAAACTCATGACTTAAAAGACATAAATCTTTCTCATTTTCCTTTACCCATACCATGCCTTCATCTTTGCCTTCCTTTCTTGCTCTTCTGGATAGTAAATCCCACCAGATATACTTAAGGACTCATTTTTGTCTAACATCCTAAATGCCTTCTCCCCTTCACGTATCAATCCTGTTCTTGTCTTAGCAAACCCCTCTGTGCCATAGGCCATCACCAGAGCCTCTAAGAAGTTATTTGAAGTGTCTGATCCAACTTTCTTCATCTCAAATTTGTTTTTAAAAATATAATTGGAGATGTGTTCTATTCTTCAGTACATTTTGATCTGGCAATTTTTTCCTTCCCAAACCCTCCAGTCCACTTAAATCTTTCTCACAGAGCACATTTTGTCAAGTGGGACGATCTATCCTCAGACCTCATCGTAGCTGACCCTTTGCAACATCTGCCCGAGCTGAGGGCACCATTCTGTCTTCATTATTGTGACACCAAGCTTCACAGTGTTCTTACAACCTCATAATTCTTCCCTGCTTTTCTCTATTAGGCTGTTTCCTCTCCATCTGTGTAGTTATTAGAATTTGGGGGGGACGGTCAGTCTTGGTATTTATTCTCTTCTGTGTCTGACTTTCATGTAGTGAACTCACCAAACTCTTAGTTTTCACAAAACTCTTAGTATTTACTATGTGCACATAGTCCAGGGTCTCTCTGTCTCTGCCTCTAGCTCTAGCTCTCTCTCTATTGCCCTCTTACCCATGTCCATCTGTTGGATACATTTCTCAATTACCTATTCACTGTCTCTATCCAGAAAGCCACTAGGTGCATTAAAATTAATATGTTCACCCTCCATTGGCAGTTGTGATACTCACAGTTGATCCAAGCCCAGGTGACTAGTTCATTATACATTTTAAGGAGTTTTGGTGAGGGGCAGGAATTCTAGACACAGACTGAACCTGAAATGCTATTGCCAAAAAAAAGTCCTGAACTTTCATCACCCACAGTTGTCCAGTGTCAATACCTACTGTGTGTGTGCCCATGTGAAGAGGTGTGTGTGTGTGAGAGAGAGTGTGTGTGTGTGTGGTGTGTGTGTGTGTGTGTGTGTGTGTGTGTGTGTGTATGTGTATAGAAGGGTTAGGAGGGGCAGCTTAAGTAGATCTTGGAATGAGTCCTGGAACTAGAATGTCCCTTGTGAGCACTGTACTGTGTGATAAGACACTCTTGGAGCTTCTGGGACTCGTAGAGTCCTGCTGCACTGACTGCTGCAAAGGGCATGGACAGAGGACAGGTGTCTTTGAGCACAACTAAAGAGGTAGAGCTTGCTCGTGTCTCAGTGCTCTCAGGGCCAGAAGCAGTGTCCTCCAGATTTCAGTGGCTTTTCTAAGACAGGACTGGTTGGCTGTGGGTTTGGACCCCCAGTCACCCTCAAAGTTTTAAGATAAAGAACATCATCTCTAGAAGAATCCAAAGTAAAATCTAAGGGGTGCTGTCTTAGTTACTCTTCTCTCATTGCTGGGACAAATACCCGACACTCAAAATGAAGGAAGGAAAGGTTTATTTAGCTCACAGTTACTGGAGGTTTCAGTCCATACTCAGCTGGGTCCAGAGAAGCACAGAGCAGAAAGCAACCAAAGAGCAAGAGCACAAAAGGAGGAGTAGCAGCAGCTTAAGTAGCTAGCTTCTCTTCCCTCCTTACATTGTACTGCAAATTATCTGCCCCAGGGCAGGTGCAGCATCCACACCCACAGTAATCAATCATAAACTCCAGAAGCTGCCCCATGGTTGCATGAGGCTTTGGGGGGACACATATACACAAACCATAACTTTCCACCCCTGGACCCCCAAAGACTCATGCTCATCCTTTCATGCAAAAGTCATTCTAGTCCATCTCTATGAGGTTCCAGAGTCCCAACAGTTTTAGCATTGCTGAAAAGTCCAAGTCCCAAGTCTCCTCCAAGATCCAAAACAAAGTGTCAACTTTGAGCCCCTGTACAAATGAAAACTTAAACACTTGCAGCATTCAAAGGCACAAGATAAACATTATCATTCCAAAAGGCACACACAGCAGGATATGAAACATTGGGACCAACACAAGTCCAAAATCTAGCAGGACATACATTACATCCTGCAGTTCCATGTGGAACATCTGAAGCAATCTGTGCCATATTGTGAACTCCATGTGGCTCTGCCCCTATGGCACTTATGCTGGTAGCTCTCATGGCTTCCCCCTGAGGTGGGCTTTGTGACCTCCTTGCAGTTTCCCTTAGACGATCCATGTTCCTGGCTTTTCCAAACTTATAGGGTTTCCATCGAGTAGGCTTCTCATTCACAGCTTCACACACTGCCCTCTCAGGGGCACACTGCCTGGCTTCCCAGGCTTTCCTCTGAAATCTAGGGAGAAGCCTTCTTAACCTCAGAACTCCTGCATTCTGAATGCACCTAAAACCAGTGCCACATGGATGATGCCAAGATCTGCTGCCAGCTGGAGCAGCAGCCAGACTTTCCTCTCTCTTGGCAGTAGGGGTTGAGTTACTGGATGGCTGAGCACTCTGACCCTAATTCAGAGGAATAATTTCTCCATGCCGGCACCATTCTGGAACCTGGTGTAGCCGGGGCTGCTGCCGTTCTGGAACGTGGGGCTCTGTGGCTTTCCCCTCAAGGCAAAGTCCCTGACCTTTGCAGTTCTGAGGCTGCAAAGGGTGGAGACCTGCTGTCTCCTCCTGACCTGCCTCCTCCTGTAATGCACTCAGGCCATCCTTTCCATTCTCAGGTTCCTTCCTGCCAATGGAGATCCTCGCAGCTCCATCTTTGCAGTCCACAGCTTTCTTGGCACTTCCTTTCCGGCCAAACTCATAACATTTTGGCCCATCCTGCTGTGCTCCTTGCTCTTTATTCTCAACATAAATCTGGCTAAAAGCTCCCAGCAACAACCAGGCCACTGCCCCAGTATTTGGCTGCTTTGAAATATCTTTTGCCAGATTGATCAGTCTACCATGCTTAAACTCACTCTCAGGCAAAGTCTCTGGACATGAGCAAAATGCAGACAGAGCTCCCGCCAAGCCGTAACAGACATTGTCCAGAGCCCAACAACTAATGTAGTCCTTCTCCCCAGCAGAAACCTCCCCAGCCAGGTCTTCACACACCGGCTTTCCATCAGCCTTCTGGTCTTCTGAGCTCTGACCAGAATCTCCCCTACAGAAGAGCTGAAGCTGTTCCAACTCTTCACAAGTAGGCAACATCTCCATACCTTTCCTATCTCTTCCCATAAGCCCTTGCCAAAAACTTGTAATCCACATGGTCAGGTTTAGCCACAGCAATGACCCCACTCCTGGTACCAAATTCTGTCTTAGTTACTCTTCTCTCATTACTGGGACAAATACCCGACACTCAAAATGAAGGAAGGAAAGGTTTATTTAGCTCACAGTTACTGGAGGTTTCAGGCCATATTCAGCTGGGTCCAAGGCAGAGAAGCACAGAGCAGAAAGCAACCTTTCAAGGTGGCAGCAAAGAGCAAGAGCACAAAAGGAGGAATAGCAGCAGCTCAGGTAGCTAGCTTCTCTTCCCTCCTTACATTGTGATGCAAATTATCTGCCCCAGGGCAAGTGCAGCATCCACACCCACAGTAATCAATCACAAATTCCAGAAGCTGCCCCATGACGACATGAGTCTTTAGGGGATACATATACACAAACCATGACAAGTGGGGAAAGCATCAACTGCCATTTTGGTTTAATTTTCTTGTTTTTATTATTGGCTTGTTGTTGTTGCTGTCACTGTTTTCTCCTGTCATGTTAAATTGTTATGTCCCTGGCAAGAGAAAAGAATATTACAAAAGTGGTAAGATGAATTATACAGGTCTATGCTTATGTCCTTAATCTGGGCTGTCTGCACAAACATAGTAACTGTTGGGGTTGAGCAGGGGTTGGGGTGCTGTGAGAAGTGTGCCTCAGCAGGAGGGCATTGGGGTGCTAGGGCTCCTGTCCTAGATCCCCTGCACCCCTGCAACACTTCCGAGCCCACCATAGGGGCAATAGTTCCAACTGGTCTATGTGAGAGACCTCGCATCTTTCTGTATTCTAAGAGTTTGAGTTATGCAACACAAAACTTTGAGAAGTCGGCGTGGCTCCATCATTCACCTCTGAAGTGAATTTTTTCATTTGCAAAGGGATTCATGTGTTCTATGTTTAAAATATAACTTTGTCTTCACAATAGTATCTAGCATGATTTTCAGATGCTGTTTCTCCAAAGTTCCGCGCATTACAGTAGATAATCCCTGGCTAATCCCTGTAGCTTACTTGGGTTTATCTAGTTTGCAGAGGGTGGTGAACCTGCCTCTTGCACTCAGGTAGATGTGGAGCAGTGAAATGCTGCAGGAAACAGTGGGAGAACTGAGCAGATGCTTCCGGCACATAGCAACCTCCACGCTGGCCTGAGAGCTTCATGTTTCTTACCACTGACTCTTAGTGTTTCGGAATCAGGGAAGTGGTTTGCTTTACACTGTATTTGCACAATGGCAATGCGTGACACATAGAAAAGACTAGAAAAACAACTAAATGATGTGGAATACTGACTGAAGTGAACTCTTGTAAGTCAAAACAACACCATGAAAATCAGCTGAAGTTTGGCAGCATGGCCACAAGCCCCGTGCAGTGTGATGGGCCTTCTAGCCAGGGGTGCCCAGCATGAGGTCTAACGTTCAGCTGTCCCTGAGTTGAAAAGCTTGATATTTCTAACAAGAATTCCATGTTTGTTCTTGACATCGAGTCTTCCAAATGATGCAGCCAGTCTTGAACTTATCCTTATAATAACCAGGTAGGTATGTGGTCTGATATCTCTGGCTATACTGCAGCTAGGAAGGGGACCTTTGAGTGCTGCCACAGGATGAAATCCATTTTTTAAAAATGACCCTCATGGGCTGGTGAGATGGCTCAGTGGTCTAAAGCACCTACTTGGAACAAGCTT
>NW_004524588.1:19741151-19762876 GCF_000260255.1 Octodon degus
CACACACACACACACACACACACACACACACACACTAAATGTTAAAATAAAATAAAAAAATTAAAAAAAAATGACCCTCACAATAACTAGGCGGGAGACTCATCTTTCAAATCAAAAGTACAGGGCCAGGGAGATAGCTCAGTAGAATAAGCGCTTGCCTGGGAAACGCAAGGATCTGAGTTCAATCCCCAGTTCTGCAAATAAATAAATAAATAAATAAATAAATAAATAAATAAATAAATAAAAAGTACAGATAGATTGTCATTTAGGGTACAGAAAAAAAAATATGTCAGGACATAGGCATACCAGAATTTGGCAGGGGGTGCAGTTGTTGACTTTACGTGAGTTCCTAACCTGAGTTCTGTACCCCCTCATGCTAAAACAATGCAGTGATTCATATGTCATAGTGTACATACATCTGCCCACGCTTTTTTCATATAGATTTCCTACCTCTGCTAGGACTAAGCACAGAATTACAGCCATCATACAAAATAATGTCTGTGTAAGATAGTAACTGTAAAACTGATCTCTGCGACCACTTTCACACAAGACACCAGTGCACTATGTATTTGGCATGCATCACTGTAACAACCAAAGGTTAGTCTTAATTACGTTTCCATGTCAACATTGACAAACACGAGGCTCAAGGGGGTTAGATGCCTTAATCTTGGTAACAGAGGTGGTAGAGCTCAAATACAAGTAGCATGCTGTGATAGGAATATCAAGCATAAATCATGATGGTCTTAATATAGGGTAGATTTTATTGCTTCTGGGACAGGGTAGAAATTCCACTTACCTATTTATCACCTTAGTGGAAGAATAATGAGGTGTAGATTGAACAATCAAACAGAGCCCCTTAAAGAAAGGTGTCATTACTGTGGCTCCAAAGGACAAAGGTAGACTCCCCCAGGAAAAGTTTGCATAAATAGACCTGCAGCAGCTAAGAAAGAAGAAAAGGTTGACATCCAATTATTCCTAATTTGCTGTTGTATCGTCTCTGGTACTTGGCTCCGTCTAGAATTTGTCTAGGGATCAGGTTACTTGAAGGCTGCAGAAGAAGAAATTCCAGTGAATTCTCTATGACTATGTAGATAGTTTGTCCTTTTCTTAAAAGCCCTCTAGGTATTGCCAGTCAAATAAGCCCAGGCAAAATTGGCATCTTTAGTGAAAATCTTTTAGCCTTCCTTTAATCTTTACCAAGGAAAGCATTTTGCCCTGAGGAGTAAGGCAACTTTATTATCCTTTACCATGCAAAGTTGTCAAATCCCTTAGAAGTTCAGGAGAAAGTCGCTGGTTTGGTTGTGTCAGAGAAAGAATTACCTTGTCTTTTCCATATTTTGGAGCAAACCTAGTAGGACATCTGGGGAAGCCATATTACTTCCCGGGATTCATAAATAAAACATGGTGCATGAACTAAGGGCTGCCTGGTGGTGGGCGTGAGGAAGTCCACAGGGTTAGAGAAGTACAGAAAAACTGTGTATCTGCAAACACCCTCTCAGGTCAATGTTGCCCGGCCTAGGCCTACAACACAAACTTACTCTCTCCCTTGGGCTATTACCCTCCAGCCTACCTGTTCCTGAGGGTTCCCGTTTCTCACTGTTCTTTCTCACAGCCTTCTTTAGGACTTTATGTCAAAGCCTCTCCCCACATGGCTACTTCCCACGAGCTCTGAGTCTCCCTGGGAAGCCAGCTTCCTCTGATGGTGACTCTCTCTTGGCAGCTGTTTTAGAAGTGATAGCTTCAGTTTCTGTATTCACTAATCTTGATGTCAGTCCTGCTGGAATCTCACTGACTTCTGTATCAGTGTCTCCTACATTGCTGCGCCCACTCAACCCCTTTGGTTCAGTCAGTGACACTGTACCTAGTTTTGGTCCAAACTTCTGACCTTCCTCTGACTCCACACATGCACTCGGGAGCTCGACATTGGCCTCACTGTCTGTCTCCAGCATGCTAGATTTTGCCAGTATTTGGCTACAGGAGATCACTTCTGACTGAACTATTTCTTTGGCCTAGAAATGCACAAGACAATAAGAATGGCCCTAGAACAGTGGTGGTAGACCTATGGCCTGAGTGTTACTTGTTTTTCTTTTAAGATAAAAGATATTAATATATAGTATTAGCTGATTTTTTCTAAAGTAAGCCTCAGTGTTCAGCTTTAATCACAGTGTTGCCAATTTGCAAAAAATAAATGAGCTTTGGTTTGCAGTTTGGGAGCTATCTCTAAGAGGTTGCCATTGCTGCCCTAGAAATTTGTTTAAAGTAGAATCTCTCGATCTGCTCCAAGCATTCCAAAAAGGCCTTCTGGTGTAAAGATTTAAAATCCTCCTTAGAAAACTCTGCTCCTCAGATTTGGGAACACCAAACTATCTTGAATTATTAAGTAGCAGAAAACTACTTTACTTACCCTTGTATTTTTTAGAGTGGAGCATAATTCTATTGTGCAGGTGAAAATATATCAGGTGTGTTTTGTACTCAGCTTAGTTCAGTGAGTGAATAATGGCTCAGGGGCAGCTCTAGTGCATAGTCTGTGGGTTTTGTTTTGAACTCTTCAAGTCATAAACTTACTTCCATGACTACAGCTTGTGCCTTTTAATCCTCTAAAATTCTCCAACTTTAAACTTCTCAGTTCTGCCTGTGCTTGGCAGCCATCCAGAAGGCCTTTAAATTATAGTTGGCCCAAAATAACCAGATCTTGACCTGTTACTGAGACTCTTCACTTTAAAGATGAGCTGAGTGAGCTTCATGACTTTGGACTCAGGATTGTTCATGTCAGAGAGGGGTCTGCTGAACCGGAGGCGTTTACTAGAATCATGGCGCCTGAAACCAGTTAGGAAAGCAGTTTTTTCAATAACTTCTATTATTTTGTTTCTCATTCTCCATAATAATGGCCATCTTAGTTCCCTTTTCAGTATCAAATAATTTTTTTTTCTAGACCCTTGCCTGTAGGTGTTGTGGGACAGGTAACCCAGAGCAAATGTGTGCCACAAGACTACTTCTCAGAAGTAAAAGAGAACAGAGGTGAACCCAGAGTGTAGAGACTGCACAAATATCTTAATTTAGAACAAGGCAGAACATTCTGACATCTAGAATGATCCAGAAATGAAATGAGCTCTAGCAAGAAGCAGTGTTACTATGCATACCGACCAGCCAGTTAAGAGAACTGAAATTATTTGTGAATTCTATATTCTTAACTCAAATTGAAATTAACTCAACTTTATTGATTGCTATGGGAAATGCATTTATTTAAAAAATTGAATCAGGAGCCGTCACCCAGTAGCATTTTGAGTCGACAAAGCTTTGCTAATTTCTTCCCTTGTGTCTTCTGTTACACATGCACTCTGTAGTATAGGCATGCACATGAGTGCACATACGTGTTCTTGTAATCTGTATCAGTTCTACAGCAGGCAATTGAAGTTAGTGGGAAGGTTCTTTCCCAAATCATCAAGGACCCAAGATCTTTTGAAAACATTGCTGAGCCAACTCCTAGGGTGATTTTTTAATACCATTTTTAAAATTCATTTTAATGAGAAAAAAGATAAAATAGCAAAGAAACAGTTTCAAGACAGGTTAGTAGGATAGCTACAATAATTAATACATTACATATTTTTGTCTTTGTAGTAGTTATTCAGATGACAAGATGCAGACATGATATCTTGTCTAAACAATATTAGTACAAACCTGTCTTCTCAATGAACTAAGAAAATAGCTGCGTATCTATCCTAACTATCTTGTGTGTGTAAATATATACATATATATACATATATATAATTAAAATATCTACAATTCAATGAAAGTTCAAGCACAACTTACTGGAATTTATGGCATGCAATAAAAGCAGTTCTTAGAGGAAACTTATAGCTGTGAATTCACACATTAGGAAAACAGAATGGGAACAAACAAATACCCTAATGCTGCCCCTCAAACATCTAGAAAAAGAAGAGCAAACCAAACCCAAAGCCCAAAGGAGGGAGAAAATTATAAGGACTAGAGCAGAAATTAATGTAATTGAGACTAGGGCATTTTTGTATCGCTCTTCTGATCCTGAAAGGATCGATGCAGCTGTTGGAGCTGGAGAGAAGCTGAAAGATCAAGTGGACGAAGTGCAGTAATTTCTGATGCCCTGTAGCTTGCAAATCTTTGATAAAAGTTTTAGTCAAAGTGGATGACCAGCTTCATGGGTGCGTAAGCGTCTGCTATAGGCCTGGCATCCTCGAAGGAAACACAAAGTTGCATACATCTGGAACCGTGAGCCATATTTTCTTTATAAGGCATCTCCATTTCTACCAAACCACCTCTTCCTGGGTACCAGATATCATGCTAGCCTGTGGCAGTGGATTGTTTTAAGACTATACTAGGTCAGTCTTTGCTTAGTAAAAACATCCTTTCTACAACATCGATCTTCTTCTCTAAGGGGTGTACCTCCACTGGTTTTGTCATATGGCTGAATCGAACTTTAAGCACAGCTTTTAAGTACTTGTAAGTACACAGAAGCATGTAAGATGCATCAAGATGACCATTTAGATATAGAAAAGAGGCTTCATCAAAGGGGTACAGGAAAAAGAAACACACTTCTATATTCCTAAAACCATTGTATGTGGGGCATCTCTCTAAAATAACAGTCAGTCTTCAACCTGATAATTACAGAGGAACTGGTGAATTTTGCAAGGCTGGTTCTCCAGCAATGGTAGATGGTATAAAACTGCTCCACTTCACCATGGTGAACTTGCAGTGAAAAGAATAAAGAAACTAACTCTAATTGAGAACCTACTGTGTGCAGGCCCCTTCTGCTAAGTCTCTGAATCCATTTGGACAAGACAGAGGCAGAGCATGTGCCCTTCTTTCCAGGGTTTCATTATCTTGAGAGATCTGGGGGAATTTTGCTTGCAAGGTGAATTGGGCAGACTTTTCTAAAGGAAGCGATTGGATCATTTTTTAAACGAGGAAGTGAAGAGATTGAAGCATAATTGCTGCCTGAAGGCAAATCAATCACACCAAGAAAAGCCGGAGACAGCTCTGCTCAACTTCTGTTTCTCATATGCACATATAAATGCAAACCAAAAGCTCTAGCTCAATGAAAATCCAGCTTGACTCACTGTACCAAGATTTTCATTCTTTGTTCATAAGTTTAGTAACCAGTCCACAGGAATGTATGCATGTTTAAGGGAGAAAGCTAGTTCCAGATACTAAGTCTTTCTTACTGGCTTAGAAAGTTGTGTCAAGCTAAATGTCAAGATGTCTTAGTGGGAAGATTAATGAGAAGGAGAAAACATGCCATCGTACTCATTTGTTAAAGTAAACAGTAAGAATGTAACTCAGGTTAACACTGAAGCTAATTAATCACAGATAAAAAAAAAAACATATAATTGTAAGTGAAGAACTTCTATTTAGGTAATTACTTTTGTTTTACTGGAAAATGTGTGCAGAGAGTCCTTTTGCTTTGGGCCTAGTGATTTTGTCTCCATTGTTTAGTACATTTAGAAAGAATATGTGTAAATATCATAAGTAGGAGTTCACCACAGTAGAATGTGAAGGAAACACCACCCACCAAGGCACTGCCACCTCCCCTGAAAGGAGAGGACCCGGACAGCCCTGGGTGCTCCCCTCCCACACCAGCCCACCACACGGGGCCGTGGACATGTCACCCTTGCAGGTGATAAACTGCCTAGTGCAACTGGCTGTTTTGCCCTGATTTTATCAGGATTACATGAGCAGTTTGTGAAACTGCAATGCTTGGTGCTTGAAACATAGTAGGTCCTCAAAAAGTGTTTGCTGCCTTGCCTTCCTTCCCCCTCCCCTTCCTCCTTTCTTTTTCCTTTTCCACTTCTACTTAAGGCTATCTTTTCAAGTGTAAATATTGCCCCATCACTATATGTACCCAAGAATCTCATTCATACTTAATGCTCTCTGGCCCTGACCGCAGAAACGTATTTGAAGGAAGAAACAGAAAAATAAAAGAGAAAGCTGGGTAGACCGAGGTGACAAAAAGCCTCGACACAATTAACTTCCTCCCTTAAATTTCATGTCTTCTTTTGTTCTCTGCTTCTGTGGGCGTGCTTGGTATTCGTCTTTCTTTCAATGGATGGTTGAACTTCAGATTAATAAAGAGGAGAGCTACGAGCTTACTTAGTTACAGATAGCTCCCCAGTTAAAGAAGAAGACTCAGTCTTCCCTGTAGTCCAGCCTCTCTGCTTATCAAAGCTGAGCAACAAGCCCCAGGGTGACGCCCCACGTAATAGCAGAGTATTTCCTCCCTTTCCTTTCCTCCCCCACCGTGTTTCCTCTCACCACAGCACTGAATGTGGGGAGCGGCTCCACCAAGGAAGAGTTGGGCGCTCTGCAGTCTTCTTTCCAAGTGCCACTATGTTAATGCCACTTCTAAACACCATCTTTTGGGCCAGGGAGATAGCTCAGTAGAGTAAGCACCTGCCTGGCAAGCACAGGGTCCTGAGTTCAATCCCCAGTACCGCAAAAAACAAAAAAAAACCTTTTAATATCACTTTGACAATTTCCCCTGAAATTTTACTTTTGATAAATTATGATATAATTATAATTATATACAACATAAAGAAATTATAATATAAATAATATGCTAAGAAAACATGATTTTTCCCAGTTATATTTCTATTATTTATCCACAATTTTTTTTTTTTTTTTTTTTTTTTTTTTTTTTTTGTGGAACCGGGGATTGAACTCAGGCCCTTGCGCTTGCCAGGCAAGTGCTTATTCCACTGAGCCATCTCCCCGGCCCTTCCACAAATTTTTATTAGTAAGGAGAAAAAGCATGTAAGTGGAATTGCATATAAATGTATAAAAACATATAAAGTAAAATTTTAACTTTGGGATAGAGAAAACAGACTGAATACACTAACTGATTTTCCTCCCCAAGCCTCATGTGAACAATATCAGATGAGAAGAAATCATAAAATAATTTTATGTAAAATAAATCAAGTGGAAGATTTTTAGTAAAGGAGAAAAATTTCAGATTAAAGGAATCCGTTGTTTTCCCCAACCAATAGTAAACATATCCACACTGAATCATAACATCATGAAGTTCTCAAATATCAAGGAAAATAAAAACATTCTCAAGCTTTCAAAAAGCAAAAAGTAAACACCATACAAAAGATCAGAATGACTTCAGATTTCTGAATCCACTTAAACACTATGAAACAGTAGATAAATGCTTTCATGTTCTGAAGGAAAATTCTTTCCAACCTAGAATTCTATAACCAATCAATTTTTCAATCAGGTCAGAAAGTAGAATGTTGAATTGGTAAGAAAGGCAAAGTCTCAAAAAATTGTCTTTATGAATCCTTTCTCAGAAAATTAATAAAAGAATGCTCTACTTCCCAGAAAGTAAAAGAGAAAGACAGTGTAAAAGAATACAGGGGACACAGGAAAGAGGAATTATCAGAGAGGGAAAGACCACAGTAAGGCAGAGAATCTTCTAGAACATTACAAGAACAATCCCTAGAGTGACAGCTGAGCCTAAATCCCAGACAGAAACTAGGTCAGGCGGAAGCAGGTCAGGGGAGACTCATTGGAAATGGAAAATTTAATAGAAAGCCTGACATTTTTTAACATCTTGAAGGGAGACTTAGACACTTGGCAAAGAATTTTAAGTTGGATGAATAATTAGTATGGAGAAAAATAAAAAAGATTTTAAAAAAAGATAATTAACTCAAGAGGAAAGAATATTTCAGAGAAATAAAGTACCAATAAAAATATATTTTCAAGCAATAAAAGAGATTTTATATTAATTTTATATTAATAAAATCTAAATGAGAAGAAGGTGGTTGCTGCTAAGATGATGTACATAGGGGATGGAGAGTTGTGCTATTTTCTTTTTTAATTAAACAAACCTTGTAGAACTGGCTGACACATTCTGTGCATGTAAAAATAAAAAACAAAATTTAAAAGTTAAGCTAAAATACAGCGTTTGTTTTTCTTTTTTATTTTCTTTTGTTGAGGTAGGGTCTCTACATAGTGTAGGCCGGACTTGAGCTCACTCACTCACTGACTTACGTAGCCCAAGATAGCCTTGAACTCACCTCACTCCTCTTGCCTCAGCCTCCAAGTGCTGGGTTACAAGCATGTGCCACCATGCGAGGTTACATGTTATTAAGAAACATTTACCCAACGTACACAAAGAAAGCTGCAGAAATATATGGGTGTCACACTCAGAGGAGTCCCCTGTGGTGCCATTCTATGTGGTGACTAAAGGTTCCACCAGTGTAGCAAAGGCTGTTAAAGTTATCATCAGAGAAATCTAATGCTGCATATACATTTAAAATATACCAACAGTCTTGATAATGTGCACCTCAATATTTTTATAAAGATCATCTCAAAATAAAAACGTATTTTTCATACATTTATAAGCACATAAAATTTGGCAATAGGGGGGATACAGAAAAACTGGTACCAACATGATCTTTCCCAGAGAAATGAATGAGTCAGATTAGTCACAAGAAAAAAACACCTTTTCCACTTTATATGATTTATTATTATATTATCTCAACCAGGTTCATGAATTGCCCTTTAAAAATTGAAGCTGTGAATACGGGGATTGGGGCCCTTTCGAATGTGAACTAGAAGTCAATCCTACAGTAATGTATTGGTTTCACCCACTTGGCCCATAAGACGCTACCATGTTGGGTCCACAGAGCTGTGCTGGGGCTGAGGAGCGGGGGCTCCGTGCACCCCAGCAGGGAGCCAGGGTGAGTGCTTTCAGTCTCTGTTTATACTCAGTTCTAGGCCCTGAAGAAAATAATGCCAAAACTCAGGAATCATGGGGCGATATGAGGTACAGAGATGTTTCCAAGCCAAGTGGCAAATTCTGCAACACTTGAAAGGTATAAGTGGAGGTTAAGTTCAAATGTACAATGTGGGTTACTCTAGAGTAGTTGTTGCTCTAGAGTAGGCTGAGGGAAAAATGCAGGAAAAATAGCCAAACTCTCAATTTTCAATTTTCTACCCATAAAACTCCAGACATACGTGTGCCTCACTGTGCTTTCTGTACCAAAGTTGCCAAAAAAGGCAGTCTATGGAAAGCCCATAAAGCTGAGAGCTTTCCCTGCCTGCTTTCTCACTAACCTCAGCTGCTAGAAATAACAAATTCTAATAAGCAAATACTTCCAGGAAGTTGGATGAAAACTGGTTGCCCTTTCTGGGTTTTCAGATGCTGCATCTGCTTCTAAGATAATTCTGTAAGAGAAGGAAATATTAGAGCAGCGTAGTATTAGTCTTATTACAGGCTTGCGCATAAAGAGTTTCATGTAGTATATGGTGAAAGGTGAGCAATGGGAGACTGGGCGTGGTGGTGCGCACCTATAATCCCAGTGCTTGGGAGGCTGAAAATAGGAGGATCGCTACAGGTCCGATCTGTGGAGTGAGACCCTGTACCCCTGTACTAAATACGTAAAAAAGAAAGAAAAAAAAGTAAGCAAGGGAAGTAGTGGTTAAAAGACTGATTATTGACAAAGCCATTTAAGGGCTCTAGGTGACTGAAACAGTCTTCTGAGAGGTTAATATTTGTGTATGTGAGTGTGTGTGTGTGAGTGTGATATGAGCCAGGAGCTGGGAGCAGGCAAGATTTCAGTGTAACCGTTTGCAAAGATGAGGCATTTGATAGGAAAGGTGAAATGGGAACACAACTCTAATACAGTACGTTGAGACAGTCAGAAAATGCTCAATGAAAGAGATAGCAACTGGGATATATTGAAAGAAGATTTAACTTCATAAGAAAAGAGCAACAGTGTTGAAAAGTAACAGATTACTCAAAGCTGAGAATTACAGAAAAGACACATAGATTAGTCACAATATATGACATGTCACATTACACAGTAGGAGCTTAAGTGGAAAATATCATGTCTCATATCACACACACACATGCACACACACACACACACACACACACACACACACACATGTATCCCTCTATTTTCACTAAGCCTTTGAAATACACTGAATGGATTTATAGCTTTGGTTCTAGGATTCTAAGTATAATTAAGCATAATTTCATAATAATCACACCCGAGAATGGCTATGAGTATTTATCTCTTCATTGTAGGCTTTGGAACTATATTTCCGACTGTTTAATTAACCTTTCACTGGGATATTCATTGATATCTCAAATATAGCACATCAAAAATGGAACTATTGATTTTTTTACTCACCTATGTCTACCTGCACTTATTAAGCCTTTCTCCTGGATTACTTAGAACACCAGTCACATCCATAGTTCTTTAGGCAAAAAGGTAGACATCGCTAAATCTCACGCACACTCATAAACCAACTAAGAGAAAGCCCTGTTGGTACTGCCATCAAGAAACAGCCCATACTCGATCCTTTTCTCCATCCCCTCTGCCGCCACATGGCCCACGCCATCACCCTCTCTCTTGAAGTTCTGACCTCCTAACTGGCCTCTCTGCTGCCTTCTAAGAGCCTGTGCTCCCCAAGAGACCCGCTGACCCTTTACAATTGGAAATCAAATTACCTTGCTGTTGTCCAAACCTTCCAATGGCTTCCATCTCACTTAGAATAAAACAGAATCATCACCAGAACCAGCTGCCCCACGCCTTCTGGCCCTCCTCACCGTTGCCTCTCACACCCCCACTGCTGTCATACTTCTCAGGACGTGGGGCTGTGCTTTGCATTTTCTGCTCCTCCTCTATGGAACACTGTTCCTGCACAGTTCCGTGACTGCTTTAGTCCTTCATTCTGTCCCCCACACAGACGTCTGTACCACCACATACGTGTTACTTGCCTTATGCTTACTCGGGTTTAGCTTTCTTAATAACACCACTATTTAATAATATATAATTTTATATGTGATCAGATATAATCTATATATAAGTACATGTTATCTCTTTGCATTTTCATTTTGTTGCTGTTTTGTTGCATTCCAAAGTTCCAGGAGGGCAGTGGACTAGGGGTTTTGTTTTTTTAATTGCTTTGTCTCTGCTTAGAACAATGTGGGGGAAGTAGTGGGTGTCTGATAAATGCTTAACGAATGAGCCAAAGTGTGCTAAATTTGAATTCACAATACTTGGAACTTATTATCTCAGCTAGTGTATGCTAACTTGAACTGTACTGTTAGGAAAATATTATTCCTTCATTCTATGCATATTTATTCACTGGTTATTAATCGCTTCAACTAATGAAAAATAAACAGTTGATTCTGTATAGAGTGGCCAGATAACATTAATTTGATCAGAAACATGAAAGAATAAACAGCACAGGGAGCAGAGGAGAGGTGAGCTGCCTTGCTTGGGCCTTACCCGCACTGTGGGCTTACATAGCAGTGTGTGTGGTATTCCTTAAGACACGGGTGCTTCTCTGATCCCCCCGGTTGCTTGAGTTCTTGTAGTCTGATGTCTTGTGCATCTGATTATTGGCCTTTTAACTATAAATATCCCTGGAATCATATTTTAAGTATCCATACTTGATTATACTCTGCATTTTAAAATGGGTATTGCACACTTGTAGCTATTACTTATTGTTCAGGACAATATCAAGACACACCATGGATAAGTTTATCTACACATGAATTTTTGTTTTAGGAGCTGACTTTTGAACCAAACCTTTAGCTGCCATTCCAAAGCAATTACTGGGTAGTTGTGAACACCACGCAGATCACAGCAAGAGATAGCATAATAATTCTTTGCAGAGAGAACCTTAGTTTCCTGCAACAGTCTTATTAAAAGCAACCGTGATTTATCTTCTTGCATCTCTGCAATCAGTGCATTCTGAGTCACTTCATATACTGGGAAGACTTGCGAAGTAAATCAGAAGCAGGGCAGAGATCCTTGGGGGATGCACAACAGTTGGAAACAGTTTGGCACTTAATTAAAAGTCAATTATGAGTTCTAAGAGGATCTAAATTCAGCTAATAATAATAATTGCAATCTAAAGTGTATGAGAAAGGGCATGATAAGCATTTGTGCTGATTCTAATCATTTGGGTTACGTGTCGTTTTTAAGATCGCAGTTTACAATCAACTTTTGAAATGAAGCTAGTTCTATAGGGTCAGCACGGCTTCTCTTTCATTGTTTTGGCAAATAAAGACATCTTTATAATTTTCTAATTGCATGAGGGAAACATAACCTTGGACAAATGTAGGGTGAATTCCCAGGACGCAGGCTCTGGAGCTTGGTTTCAGTGAGCAAACAAGGTCCTCGTGAGGTCAAAGCCAGGGCTCTGAGCGGGCTTTGTCGCTCTCTGGTAACCACTGGTACTGGCAGAGTTAGCCACCAGCGACTCACTGCTGCCTTTCAGTCCTGAGCATTCCTCTGGCCTCCTCGCAAAGGCTCGGGCCCTGCCCAGAAGCCCCTCTCCTTCAACTCCTAGCACACAACTGCGCCTTTGCAACCTTCAGGGTGGCTGTTTAACAGTAATTAAGTGAATTTGCGCTTCTAAAGAAAGATTTCTTGCCTCAAATCTCCCCCTTCGTTTTCCACCCTATATGCACTGCTTTTAAGTGACTAGAAAAGCCCCACCGCCCTCTTTCCCGGGTCTGAGAAGTGACTTCCTGGAAGCCCAGCTTTTTCCATTTCACTCTGGGCTACTCACTTCACTGTTGTGTGCACCCACCGGCCTGTGTTCTCCGGTGTCCTGGTTCTGCTTTCAAACTTGCAGCGTGAACTTCATTTCCATCCTCTCTTTATCCACTCAGAGGTAACAACAGGTTTAAGTCCAGCTCTTGGATATGTATGTCTGGCTGGCAGTCAGTTCCCACCTGATTGTTCACCAGATTCCAACCCCTGGCTAGAGGATGCGTGCCCTTCCTTTCTGTCTGGCCCTGCCATGTGGTCTGGGTGGTGCTGCCGTCTTTTGCCACCCTCACAAGATGCCCTCCAAGCAAATGGGAGGGCCACTCGCTGTCCCTCACACTGTTCTTCTGTCATGCATGGAGCACTGCTGTCACAATTCTTGCTTGTTCTTTAAGACCAGCACCACCCCACAACCTCCCCAACCTTTTTCTGACACTCGCGGGGGAACTAAGGTCCCCTCCTCTGCTCCCCATGGGACGTTCTGTGTCTGTCTGAGGACTCTTAACTAGGTATTCTCTATGAGTTTACCACGGCAGCTGGTACAAATGGCCAGAAAATGGTTGACGTCACAGAAACTCCTCCCCTGACAGCTAGCTCTTCAGGCCAAAGTCAGTTTCAGGACCACTCAGTCAAACTCAAGATGGCAGCAGGGCCATGTGCCCCATAGAGATGGGGGGGGGGGGCGTTCTCCCTCTCCATTTCCAGTGGCTGCCAGCTCTCCTTGGCTTGTAGCTACATCACTCCCATCTCTGCCTCTGTCATATTGCCACCTCTTCTCTGTCTATTGGCAAACTCTCTCCCTCTTTCTTACAGAGACAAGATTTTATTTGTAGTCCATCTGAATAATCCGGAATAACCTCTATCTAAAGCTTAATCATATCTCAAAGACTTTGCCATTTAAGGTAATATTCACAGATTGGGGTGGTGGACATTGAGATTATGGACATTCTTTGAGGACCATAATTTAACTGACCGCATATTTACCAACCACCCATGCACTTGTTCAGTTAACTCCCAGAACCAGAAGCCTCTTGAAGACCAGGTAGCAGCCGAGTTCCTCCAAAGGATCTAGCATGCTACTTTGTACCTGGGAGGGTGTAAAACCAAGGTAGAGTATTTAAAAACAGGAACAGTGAGTACCCGTCAATTAGAACAGTCGTTGGTTGTAGGACTGTGGGGTTTGAGCCTTCAACTGCTGGACTCTAGGGGGGTACGCATCGTTGGGGGAAGGAAGGCAGGGACCCCTGAGTCTGGCTAAAGAAGGGCATAAGTGCCCAGGAGCATTCGAGGCAAGGACTGCTGACAGCAGCGCAGAGTCTGATGTTTTAATGATGGAGTGGGAGGCATTTTATCTACTGGGTCAGTATCACCCTGCAAGGAAGTACGTATTTGTTGGATGAATTATTGAATGCATAATAGGATTATTCTCACATAAATGTTACTGGAGGAGAACGCTGGAATAAAGCAATCTATAGTGGCCCTTCAAATAGCACCCTGCTGGGCACTGTCCACTGCAGCTACAAATCACATGGCTCTCACCCAGAGGAGCACTTCTGCTCTGAAGCTCCCTGAGGCCACTGGCCCGAGCTGGCCAGGCCTGACACACATCCGCCATCACAGAAAGGGCAGTATAGAAGCGGCCCAGAGATGAATGTGAGTCCACCCAGCACCACTGGAAACCCAGCTGGCAGGCACTGTCCTTAACCCAGAGAGTGGCATAGAAGCACATCACTGTTCTTGACGTGGCCGAGGGAAGGAAGGTCAAGGGCCAGGAAGGGACGGCGAAGGCCGCGAGGCTGTGCGGCCTGCACAGGTAAGACGGGGCAGATGAGCGGACAGCAGAGGGAGAGCGCTGAACAACAAAGAATTACTTGAAGATATTTTAGGTGAATTTAAGCAATGAGTACATCTCAGCTATTTACCACATGTTGAATGTTTAACATCAAGACTTTTTTTAAAATGACTAAGTGTAGCATGAACAGTATCAAAGGGAGATGCTTTTAAAATGCAGGCACACTGAAGGTGGCAAGAACAAGCCCTCCAGCGTTATTGCAGGTTTTCTTCCTGTGCTTTTCCTGGCAGCTCTGTCTGACTCTCCGCCCCCTCTGCCCAAGACACTTTGAGGTGGAAACGCTGCCTCTACATGCACAACTCCAGCCAGCCTCCTGACATCACTCCCCTAGCAGCCACCTCGTTACCTGCTCACTGTCCTGACACTTTCCGGTTCCAGGCCGCCCCACCCCACCCCCATGACTGAAAGTGCTGTTCCTCAGGAGCTGCTCTGAGCCATCTGTCTTCAGCCCATCAGTTCAAAGGCTTTCCGGGACTTTTTCAGTGAGTCGATGAAGCACTCGTCTCCCACTTGGGCATTTAAGGCCATCTTTACTGAACGAGTCTGAGCCTTGCTTCTGTCCCCCTTTTTCCTAGGTCTCCTTGTCAGCCTGAAATATTCCAGACATCGCTCTGCTTCAAATGAACCACCTCTCCTTCCGGAAGCATCCTTGGCCCTTTTCTGTTCTCATCCCCTGAACGTAAACTCTCCTTGCTCTAAAGAATTGTAGCATTTTTTTTTTCTTGTTGAACTTAATTTTGATCTCTCTCAGGCATGCTGGTATTTTGATAGCCTCTTTGCTCTCCTCTAGACTGTGAGATTCACGATAAAAAGGCAGGGCTCCTGTTAGTTCATTCCTGTTCCTCATACCACTAAACACCTTAGCGCCACTCTTCACAGGGTTGGTGCTTAGAACAGGAGCCGAATTGAATGAGCTTGTCCTATAGGAAAAAAGGGTACTGGAAGTGGAGCACCACAGAACGCCTCCTTTTGTGCTCACACTCGAGGCCACAAGCTGCTTCTCACTCCTGGCCTTGCTATGTTTTGTGGCTAGATGTCCCCCCCCCCCAAAGCAGTCATAGGCGGGCATTTCTCAGCAGTGACAGGATCTCCAGTGTGTGACTGGGATAGATTCATGGTGCAGTGCCAGGCTCAAATGCACTGGGATTGAAGGTGTGAGTGCTGCCTGCCCTGAGTAGTCTGGATAAAATAAAAGGGGCAGAAAGACATGGTTAAGCTTCTTCATTGCTTTGCTACCCTCCCCCAACAGTGAACTGCTGTAACTTACCTTGGAGCCCACCGATTAGGGACTAGCAAACCTTTCCTCCTTCAATTTTTGGTATCAGGAAGTTTGTCTCAGCAAGAGTGAAGTTACTAAGACAGATCTCTGCTTGCTTCGCTTGTCTTCCTGCACGTCACATTTGGTCAGCACATGCTGAGTATAGCAGTGAGTGAGTCAGTGAAAGAACAAATGGTTTACAAAATGAATAGTTAAAGATGCAAAATGGAGATGGGAGTGTACCAGAAAGAGCTCCGTGAAAGGAAGAGAGCTTGAGCCTACAGAGAGTCCTCCAGAAACTGCCTCGCCTGCTTTCCCCTTGTTCTTACCTTCCTTTCCCTGCTCACCATACAGCTTATGGGAAAAGTCCAGTGTTCTGCCTAAGAAGGTGCGCCTGGCTGGGTGGAGGCTGCACAGAGTATCTGGATGAACTCGCTGCAATGCATTCGGCCTCCTGCGTCTGAGAAATCTGTGGCCTGGAGGGGCCCGGATGCCACAGATGCTGCGCACGGCGCTTCTGGCCAGCGCTGAGCACTGGCTCGGCCTCATACCCCGTGTGCACTGCTTGAGGTCCAGAGCTAAGGAGCAATTGCACCGTACCACGGAGGCAGGCAAGATAATCAGCGCTGGGCCTGGTTGAATTTTGGGTACCCCGAGCTTTCCAGGCTTAGGATTCTTCAAGCATTAGATGGGGCCATGTGGAAAGGAGAAGGGAAGGACTGCTGGGTGGTAACAGTGAAGGTTAATTTGTTCTGTACGTTGCAGGGGATAATTAAACTGACACAGTTTACATTATTAGATTTGAATGAAGAAGTTGCTGATTATATGTTTTTTTTTTTTTTTTTTTTTTTTTTTAATCCAAATAACCGCAGAACAACTTACAAACTGAAACTGTGGTTTCACCCTGGGGACCCTTGAGCATTAATCAGTAAATTAGGCTACCATACAGTCATCTTCACGACCTCTCCGCACAGCGAGGTAGAAGAAGCACCTTGCCCGCCTGGCACACAGCGACGCTGACCCAGGGCCATGTGCCTGTTTATCCACCAGCCAGCTCCTGGTTGTGAAGGCCAAGGGCCTGTCTGCAGCTCGGAGAGCAAGTCGCCATGCTGTGCATTCGGCTAAGATCTATTGTCTAATCTGTCAGGCACTGTTGCTAGTGCTGGGCATATAACAGTGAGTAAAACATGCAAATGTTCAGCCTTGATGCTGCTTACATCCAAGGGATGAAATATATAAAATCCAAACAAGCAAAATAAATGTACAATAAATGTTAGGGAGCTATAAACTCAGTAAGCAAAAGCAAACTATGATATAGAGTTAAAGATTGATAGAGGGTGCTTCTTAGGTAAGGCACAAAGCAGCAAGGGTGAGGCGGTAGACCAGACGCACGACGCTACCAGGACAAGAGGAAGACAGGATCGCCACAGGAGAAGGCTCCTTTGAAAAGGCCAACCTTGAAGTAGTCGGCACATGCAGTGACTTGAGAGTTGACAGCCCAAAGTCCTATGTGGACATATTCAGAAGTTTGCATAATGCAAACATTGTAAATTTAAAAATCCATCATGCTAATAAACATGTCTTCTTTCTAGAAACCTGTCTTTAGAGGAGTTCTTTCATATGCATATCCACACACATGCTTGTACATACTCACGCACAGCCTAGTGATAACATGCCAAGCCAGTGGATAAGATATAAAAAGTACAGAACCAAATAAAAGAACAAATTTTTCTGCTTGTTTTTACCAACGGTAACTGTTCTTATGAAACAATATATTTCTTAAGTTAAGATAGGATCTTAAAGGGATTGATAGGAACTGATAGGAATTTAAAGAGAATTTTAGCATTTTTTTTTTTTTAAGATTTCTGTTACATGATCTGGCTCTTGAGTCTCCATCAACAAATTAAAGTCCACGTAGAGATGACCTTCCTGTGCAGTGACTGAGTTCCGGAGCCACACTCCAAGTGTTCGTAAAGAATGACAGCTAATCTCCAGTGAGGGCTCCCCCCAACTCCCCGACCCACGCTGCCCGGTAGTCCCAAACTTACGCCGTCATCTTTACATGAACCTCGCCAGCCCTGCAGCTCTCAGACGGTAGGACATGGGGCAGTTGATACTGAGCCAAAAGAGGAAGCCTTGCCATCTGTCTTCGTCCCTTGGGCCACTCATTCTGGCAGGGGGCGGGCCCCAGGTAAGAAGCCCGGCTGCTTTGCACTGTCCTGTGGAAAAAGAGGACAGACTGGCCGCAGAGAGCCACAGCCCAGAAGAGCCCTGAACACACACCAGCTGCGACAGCCATCCTGACCCAGCTACAAGGCATGAATTAAGGAAGGAGACCAAACAAGCTCATGAGAACCAGGAAGGGAGCCTGACAGGAAACCATCTTTGCGGATTAGCTTTATTATGGTCACCTGGCCTACGGGTGTCACAGTCAGGTGGAATTGGAAGTCCCATCCTGGCACACTGGATGTGTCAAGCCACAGCCAAGCTGTGACTGTGAAAGGAGTCTGTAGGCGGGACCCACCTGGCTGAGCCTCATGCACCTGTAGAATAATAAAATGTGAAGATGGTTTATTACATTGAAATACATAGTCAAGGAAATACAGCAGAAACACGATGAAGACAGACAGAGGCTCTACGTCTCTCACAATGAATGTGAGAACACTTAAACTTGGCAGCGTTATACAGTGTAAGGCAAATTTTTAAAAACTATGATAACTTTTTGTGAAAAAATTTACAAATCTCTTATATAAGCTGTTTAATTTAATCCTTTCAAGGTATTCTTAAAATTTCATCCATTTTAGGGATTAGGAATTGGGCCTCAAAAAGGGAAAAAAGCAGTTATAGTTTACTCAGAAGCAAGGCAAGTTTTTAAGGCTTACTTTCTCTGACTTCAAATACTAAATATTCTTATTTCTGAAGGTCTGATATACCATTCACTTTCTCGGAAAACTGTGATTTACATACACACACAATGCAAATAATGAGGTGTTGCGTTAATAAGCTTCCTGTCACTCTGGCAAAATATCTGAGGTAAATAATGTAAAGGAGCAAACTTTCCACTTCAGAGGTCTCCGTCCACAGTCACTTGGTCCCATAACTTTGGGTTTACAGCAAGACCAAATATCTCCTCACACTGTGGAGAGTGTAGTGGGACAGAACCACTGGCATCAGCAATCATGAAGCAAAAGAGAGCAGAAGGTGCCACAGCCCCAGTGTCCTTGGGTAGCGCTTTCCCTGCATGACCAAACTCCTTTCAACGAACCCTGACCTTCTAAAGTTTCCACCACCTGCCCATCATACCATCGACTGGAGAACACCTTCAATACATAAGCATTTAAGGAACATGTAAGATCTAAATGATAATAGGTAACAATAATCCTTCATAATCCAAATGTAATATATGTAATATGTATTAAGAATTTAATTTACTCCAACCAATAAGTATGCACTGAATTATTTAATCCATAAAGAAGACTTTGAAGGGTCAGCCAAATAGCTCAGTGGATTAGCCGGGGATTTGATTCCTGGGCCTGCTGCACTGGCCCTGCCCCTGGGGTGTGCAGAGAAGGCAATTGAGACTAGGCATGGTGGTGTGCACCTGTAATCCCAGCTCTTGGGAGGCTGTAAGCAGACAGATCACTAGGAGTCCAATCTACTAGTGATACCCTGAACACCCTGTAGACCCTTCCCTAAAATAAAAAAAAAAGAGGACTTTGAGATCCTAATCACTACCACTAACATCTCCGTTATCATTCTCTTCCTCATCTTACAGAGGACAACACTACGGTACCAAAGCATTAGGACACTGATACACATCCCAGCTGACTCCCAGGAGATCTTGAGTGTGGACCCAGGCAGTCTGGGGTGACAGCCTCTGCCCCAGTCTCCACATAATGCTGCTTTTCGCAGAGCATAGGCATAAGCATCCCCAGGACTTGAACCCTTCCCTCTTTGACTCACTGGCTGCTCAACAGATCTAAGGTGGACTAGAAGGCCAACCCGACCCATTGCTTTGGATTTCAGCATCACGTCATGCAGGTCTACCCCACCATTGATTTATTCACTGAACTCCTACTAGTCAAGCTTTCTGTCGAGCTTTAACAGTAACCTCAGTCAGGCCGTCTGCAGAGCAGTCTTACCTATCCTCTGTCATGAGGTAGGTCCACACACCTTCAGGCTGGAGGTCTCCGGCACCTCACGGACCATTCAGGGAGAGAGCAGGTCTCCTTAGATTTATAGATCTCTTTTCAGCTAACACCAAGCACTTTCTACGCAGCCGCATTTTATTGTTCCACCCAATAAAGCCTAAAGGAGGGAGTGATCTATGGTTGATTCCCTCTAAAAGATAAGAAAGTTCAACTTTTATATGGTAGTCCAACTTCTCAACTGAAGTATCTCTCAGGAAATCTCCATCAGGCAGGGAAGGGTGTTGCAGGCAGGGAGTACTGTTATGGTTTAGATCTAGAATTTCCCCCCAAACTCTCATGCACTCAGAGGCCACTTTCCGGAAGGTGCTTGGCTCATGGGACTGCTGCAGTCATCTACAGTGCTACCGTAGACGAATCCTGGGGCTGCGGAAGCAGCTCAGTGGTCTAAGCACCTGTCTCACAAGCGCAAGGACCGCAGTTCTATCCCTGGTACTGCATGCCATGCCGGTCCCCAAACTCTGGGCATGCCAGGCAAGCCACCTAAATGGGGCGTGGTTATTATGCAGGCCTGTAATCCCAGCGATGGTGAGGCTGAAACAAAAGGAACACTACGAAGGACCGAAGGGCCGGCCAGATAGCTCAATGGATTAAAGCGCCTGCTTTGGAAGAGCGCAGCGGCTGGGGTTTGATCCCCGAGGGGCTGTGCCAGCCCCGCCCCGCCCCCCAGGAGCACTGAGGCTGCAATTGAGACTGGGTGTGGTGGTGCGTGCCTGTAATCCAAGCGCTTGGGATCCTGAAAACAAGAGGATTACTACAAGTCTGATCTACAAAGTGAGACCCTGCACACCCTGTAGACCCTGTCCTAAATTCATAAAATAAAATAAAAAAGAGGATCACTATGAGCCTGAACTGTGTAGCAAGGCCCTGTACCAAATAAGTAAGTAAATAAATAAATGATTTTTTAAAAAATGTATGAATGCACTGATGAGCCCTGTGGTATTAGGAAGTGAGCCGATCAAAAGACCAGATGCCTGGCAGTGTGACCCGGAAGAGTACAACTCCCTTCCTGGCCTCTCCCTTGGTCTCTCCCTTCTGGAGACCACGAAATATGCAGCTATCTTCTGCCATGCCTTCCTTGGAGCCTGCTGACTGCAGACTGAAAATGTGACCCCAAATAAGCTGCTCCACGTTTCAGTTGTGGAGGCGGGTACTGGGCCTCAGTGAAGAGAGCGTGACTGAGACAGGGAGAGAAAATCGAGAGTTTACATTTTGATTGTACTTTATTTTTTAAAGAGTACAAAATAGTATTAAAACAAAAATTACAAGTGGTACAGATTCAGTTAACAAAGTAACATGAATTTCACAGTACTTGTAATGCATAGTGTTGTCTTCCAACTAGTTATTCATATTATCAGACATATGCATGTAAAATTGGAAGAAAGAAAAAATTAGAAAGTGCATAAGAAATTAAGAAGAGAAAAAGTACAAACAATGGAAAAAAAGGAGATAGAGCAAATTATTATGTGCTCCTTTCCATAGACCACCAGAAATGCACAGTACAGTTGTCCAAACCATCCTGCTTACATACATAGATATATCTCTTTTTCCCCCTTCCTTTCCTGTCCTTGTCAACTCCTTTTTAAAATAAATGTACATGGGTTCAAAGCTGTCTATAAGAGCCCAGCTGTAACTGTCATTTTGCTTCCTTCAATAGAAGTATATGGAACTATGGGAGTGGCATTAAAAATTGACCCCATATGAACTCTCTCTGGGCCACCACCCAATGAGGCTGTTTTCAGTAGTGCTTAGCATGCGGCACCCCAGCTCTCGATTGTGGACTCTTATCTAAGGCAGTTCCCTTCCTATTTTTCACTATTTCAAGGCAGATGTCCCCTTAAAGAAGAATTGGCCTGGGG
>NW_004524588.1:19762991-19766312 GCF_000260255.1 Octodon degus
AAAAAAAAAAAAAAAAAAGAAGAAGAATTGGCCTATAATTTGTTTAAATGCCTGTGAACATTTTTAAGCATGCTGCTTTGGGGGGGCACTCTCATTTTCATGCAAATAATGCATAAGTTGAAAGTGTAGTGTCTCATATCTGAGCCCTTAAAGGATTGAGGTAAAACCAGGGGAAGCAATCAGCAAATAGATTTTCTTTCATGGACCTTGGCTCATTTACATTCTGCTAATACACTGAGACAAAGTGAAGCTCGTGCCTGATGAGCCGGCTCTTGATGCCAGACTATTTTGTGTAAATGAAAACCTGAAGGGTTTTTTTAGAAAAAAAAAATACTTCTAAAATAAAGAATTGTTTAATATTATAGGTGGTTAAATGTCTACATTTAAAAGTGGAAACATAGACATAAAACATCTTAATTAAATCAGTCTCTCTGCACAGAACTGAGCAGTGGCTTTCGGCCCCTGAAGGACTGGTATTAAATTTAGTGCCTGCAGATTTGAAGTCTTTATGATACCATGCTGCAGCGTCTTGGCTGGGTTGCAAATGTGCTATTTGTTCTGAAGGCCCAGGGAATGCTATTATAACTTAAACTGTTTTAGATCTGCAAAGAGAAAACAGCTAAGATGGATAAGATTTCCCATTGTCAGATGCTTAGCTTGGAGCCCAGGCAGGCTGAGACAGTCGGGAAGCAAAGGGGGAAGACTGTTTTTATGCCCTTTATCTTTCTGAATAAATGAAAGGTCGAATGGGAGGATTGTGAACTGATTGCCAGGTTTATGCAAATTCAGGAAGCCCGGAGGAGAAAAAAAATCAGTGCTGAGAGTTTGTAATTTCCAGATTCGTCTCCCAGATACTGCATCTAGAAACAGTAGACGCTGCCAAAACACTGCCCTGCAAACTGGCCTTTGCATCAGCAGGCAAGGCCTTTGGCTTGGCCAATGCTCTTTATGTCTGGGAAGCACTGAATTAAACTGTTAATGATAACAGGCTGGGGCCACATACAAGGGAATGTGTCTTTCAAATTAAAATGTTATTACAGTTAAAGATCCATTGCCGCTAATCCTGCCTCAAAATACCCTTTATTTCAGACGCATTTATTGGATCATTCTTGTCATTTTTCGACGTAATTTTTGGAGTTTACTTTCATGTCTTTATAAGATGTAATCAAAAGTACAATAAATGCCTCTGCCAAACATCATCCAGTAGAAAGTGAGCTCATAAAATCACTAAGCTGTGCCCCTGTCCTCTTTATTCACTGGGCCTAGCACGCTGCAACTTCTGGCTCCTTCTCAAAATCAAAAGGATAATGAAAGCTAAGCATTTGAGTCAGTTAAATGTTCAAGCCCCCCTCCAGCAGCACCACTAAAGACACTCATGCAGAGCGGCTGCAGGACTGGTGTGCAAAGTGCCAGAGCAAGGGGCTGTGTGTGCTTGAAGTACTGACGAGTATTGGTGCGAAGGGACATTCATGGCAATTATCCGCTTCTATAATTTTTTTTTTAATTTAGAAATTCAGTGTAGTTTCCTCGCATACTTCATACCTGGTAATTAATTTTTTATTTTTTTATAATGTATTTGGCAGTTATAGGGTCTCACTACACAGCTCAGACTTATAGTGATCCTCCTCCTGCTGTCAGCCTCCCCAGTGCTGGGATTATAGGTATACACCACTACACCCAGACTCTGTGGCCTCAGCCTACTCTGCGGGGTGGGGCTGGCAAGGCATGTTGTGCTGGGGATCGAACTGCAGTCCCTGCACTTGCCTAAGCTTGCCTGAGCAGGCACGTTAGACCGCTGAGCTATCTCACCGGCCCCAAATGTGGTAACTTACTCTGGCCCATTGCACAGTCTGGTCCGGGATGACCAATCCTAATTTGCATATCTGTCCCGGGATCTGCAGTGAGAGGCTCACACTCAGGCAAATTGCAAAGAACATGCATTCCAGAAGCCCTAATGCAGAATGTCCTAGCTTGTAGCCGCATGAAGTTAAGGCAGGCAGACTGAGGACAGCTGACGTGCATTCCGTTGTGGAACTGAACTGTGCATCTGCTGAATAATTTAGAAGCAGTCAAGGGTTTAGGTAGAGCAGTGGGGTTTCTGACCTTTGGAGAAGCTCTGGAACTGCTTTCATAATGGCTCTGTCTTCTGTACATGCACAGGGCACAGTAAATCAAGTATTTATAGGGAAGGACTGACTGCTGGGGTCATATAAAAATAGCAATTATTGAGCACTACCTATGGGGCAGACACTGCAAAGTGCTTTGCATACACAAACCTCAATCCTTACATCAGTTCCTCTGTGACATGCATTCTTCTCATCATCCCTAAGAGAAAACACAATTAGAAAGGGTAAATAAATTGTCCTGTGTGACAGAACTGGTGAGGGGCTGAGTCAGGATTTGACCTTGTGCCAAAAGAACCTTGAGGGTGCAGGCCCCAGAATGTCACTCCAGCCATGTATATCCAGGTGAAAAAGAGAGAAAGCCTCTAGACAAAGAGTCAAATGAAAGTCTTAAAAATCAAATTAGATTTAAACTAATCTTATTTCATGACAATTCTTGAGGACTTTTAGCTGTATATTCTAAGTCATATTTATGCTTCATGAACACAAAAAAACACAAGGCCCTATCTCATAGAGAGCAGAGGGCAAGTGCCAAAATTTGAGCCCAGTCCCAGCTAACAAAGCTCTGTGGTGACCACAGCCCACACTGATCATTTTCTTTCTCATAATTGTTGTCCCTGGAGGCAGTAGTGTCCAATTAGTCCAGAATCCTTTTTCAGCCTTGTTTGTTTGTTTATGTGTATGTACCACTTCTATTTCCTAAAACCATGATGTAATCTCAGAGAGCAGATATCCCATAACTACATGGTCGATCAAAAGTGGAAGGATGAATTTACCTTGGTGTAAGCACAGAAAGTTCAGTAAAACAGGAAATCAAACTAGGAAAGCTGGTCACCCTGATCATAAATGGATTGTTCAATAGACTAATTTTACAAATCCCACTAATTGCTGACTATTGTACCTTTCCATAATACCCATAACCACCTTAGGCTGCTTCTAGTGCCATGTGTGGTGGAACCTCTGACAAAAGACAAAAGTGTCTGGTGTACTCAGTGGCTCTTTCACTGAGTACAAGCTCCTCTTTTTGATTTTAGAGTAGACAAAGCCTGCATATTTGGGTTGGCCCTTCCCAGGGCATTTCTTGCTATGTGACACCTAAGAAGTATCTGATCAATCTTTGAGAGAAGCTGAACAAGAAAAAATAAACTGACCAAAGTCTCATTAATACTGTAAGGTGTTCTAAAGTGTCACACCTTTG
>NW_004524588.1:19766957-19768259 GCF_000260255.1 Octodon degus
TCTTCATGATTAACAATTTTTTTATTTTATAAAGCAATTACAAAATGGTATTAAAACAGAAAAATCAGAAGTGAACCAGATTTTCACTTAACAAAGTAATGCAAATTTCACAGTACTTGTAATGCATAGTGTTGTCTTCCAATCAGTTATTCATATTAGCAGATATATGCATGCAAAATTGGAAGAAGTAAGAAAAGAAGTATATAAGAAATTACGAGGAGAAACAATTGAAAGAAGAAGACAAAATTAAGCATTATCTGCTCCTTTCCATAGACCAGCAAAAATCCACAACTGTACTGTGGATTTATGATTAGCAATTATATCGGTTGTGCACAGACTCCATCTGTTTCTTCTCTCATAAGGTATTTAGCTTACACCAAGTTATAATCTGATTTCCAACACTGCTGAGCATTTTCACTCAGAGAATATTCAGTATTCATATACTCTGTTAACTTGCAAAAAAAAAAGTGTCTTTAATTTGTAACCGTAAGCTGAGTGAGTATCTACTGAGGTATGCTGGGAACACGGGAGATGAATATTTATTTTCTAGTCTTTCCTTGTGATTCTGTTGAAAATCTGAGGAAAGTATACCTGAGTCCTCAGTTTCTTTAGAGAAACACGGTGCAATCTAGGTTTATTTGCCAAGAGATAAAGCATCCTTTGGATAAAACAAATCAGTGCAAAGTGGGAATCACCTAGACAACACTGAACACCTTTCTTCCTAAATAAGATATTCTCAAAATTCACTGAAATGTCTTTTGCTAGAACAAATGCTATTGTTTGCTTCTTTGCGTAAGGACGCGTGCAAACTGCTTTAACCAAATATGATTGCAAGTTGCTTTCAGAAAAAGGAAAGATTAGAGGTTTTTAAAAGTTAGAAATATAAAATTCAAAGAGCTGCTCCAAATTCCTGTGGTGGTAGGTTGTGATTGTTGCCATACTGAATACAAATGAGTATCACTTATGGTTTATTCAGGGAAAAAGGATGCCTAGGAGTTAGTTCTGGGCCTGACAACATATCTTAATTTATTCTTGACAATTCACTTTGCGGGTGTCCTCCTATCTCCAGCTTTCATGCCCCTTTGTCAGGATGTAGCTACTGTATTTTGACAGGTGGTAGAGGCCACAGGGCGCAGCCCGTTCCAGGAAGCAAATCTCTGAGCTGGAAAGAATTGCCGCACGAGTAACTCTTCGTAGAATGAGCACAACCTATTTCCTTCTTGCTAGCAAAACAACAGGAGCAGATGCTGCCTCCATCTTCATTCAACTGAGAAAAGAAATCTGGTTAGCTCTTCAGAGTCC
>NW_004524588.1:19769279-19781544 GCF_000260255.1 Octodon degus
AACACTGAGTGATCTATAACTCTTAGTAACACTCACCTTCAAGCAGGCCACCAATCACATTGACTTTTGTATACTTCAACAGTGACTAAATATCAAGACATTCATCTTTGACGTTTAAATCATGTTAAATTCACTTAAAACAGGCTAATTTTAGAATCATAAAACAAGTTATGCGTTAAAGCAAGCAAGAAAGTCATCCTTTGAGCTTGCTAGACTTTTCACGTTAGAAGAGTTGCTACGCTGATGAACCTTCCACTCTAAAAGCCTTACTTCAAAGTGTCAGAGATTTATGTCTGAAAATTTTATAAACAGAGCAAGCTTTCGTAATCAAAACCAGAGGAATGTCATGTGCCATTTGTCCTTTAGTGGGTCTGTGTGTTAGAGGAAGATACATCAGTAGAAAAACAAACAGAGCTGATAAGGGAGACAGTTCTTATCACCTTTCCTTCCATTTTTTTCCCTTATGTTTTATGGCAGAACTGAGGCTTCCACCCAAGGCCTGCACATTGAGCGACCTCCCCATCGCTTTCGTTCATTTTATTTTGAGACAGGTTCCCGCTAAGTGGTCTAGGCTGGTCTTGAATTTGCAATTCTCCTGTCTCCGCCTCTTGAATGCTGGGACTGCAAGTGTGCGCTGCTGTGCCAGCCTTATCACCTTCTGAACATTTCGTAAGGAGCAGAAAAGATAGAGGCACAGGCAGAGGATAGGCTGTGTGCTGGGAGGGCTTGTAGCACATTCTGCACTGGTGCTGCAATTACGCAGGGTGTGAGAACATGAAAGAGAAGGATAGAGTGCAAGTCTCAAACCTTACTCTGTGAGCTCAGGCACATTGCTTTTTAGTCTCTTTGAATCTTAGGTTCTTCATCTGTGAAGATAAATAATAACTCCTTAGATTACTTTGAGATTAAGGATATATAAGAAGGCAGTTTAAATCTCAAAATTACTACGTGAAAAGTCTCAAGGCAGTTCTTCAAAAACTTTTGTTATAAAATAGTGCATTGAAAATCTGAAAATCACAGAATTACAAGAAGAAGTTGAATTAACATATGTTCATTATGCCTAAAACAATAAAGTATTCAGTAGTTATTGATATATTATCTAATAGTGTCTGCTAATATTCTTAAAGACAGGCAGATTTCATATCTATATTCAAAGTTTACATTTGCCACTTACCAAATGTGTGATTGGGAATAATCAGCAGCTACTCTGTGCAAATATCTAAAGCAGTGCTGGCGGGACCCCGCAGCAGATGTGTGCTCCCCTTTATCTCTTCCCAGATGTTCCTACAGCAAGAAATTTGCCTCTAGCATTCTTGATGGTTCCAAGAACACCTCGTCTTGAGTTGTACTACCTAGCTGCCGCAGTGTTATAATAGAGATGGACTCCAATCAAAGTTACGGTAGAGACTGACATCTCGTGGAAATCACCAGGTACCTAGAGTTCTTTCTCACCGAGGCAGTGTCAGTCTGTGGTTCCTTCATTTATCCCTGGGGCAGCTGAATCTTGAGAAAGGTAAGAACTTGCCAGACTCTAAAATCCTCACTTGCTGGGGCTGTAGCTCAGTGGCACAGCACCTGCCTGCCAAACAGAAGGTCTTGAGTTTGATTCCAGGTCAAAAAACAAACAAACAAACAAATGGATATGATAAAATCCTTACCCCAAAACCAACATGACAATTTAGTCTTTGTATGAGAAATGTAATTATCAAGGAAATTAGAACATTCGTATGAACTGGTTTATAGCCTCTTTCCATCAGAAATTGTATCTGTATTTGTATCAGCTGTTTGTTTTGCAGCACAAGCATAAATTTGCCTCTCTGCTTTATGATCATTTGGTTTTCTTTCTTCTGCTGGCTTATGCATACTTTGAAAATAGGGACATCAATTTCTGTATCTGCAGCAACTAGCACAATGCCTACCATACTCACCAGTTTGAGCTAAAATTTAAACAATAAATTAGGTTGCTGTTTTATTCTGTTGCTGCCAGTATAAAGCAATACCTGAGACAGGGTCACTTCTACAGCACAGCAGTTCATTTTCTCACAGTTCAGAGGAACAGCATCAAGACTGGGGTGAGCACACTGGCGTCCAGGGAGGACATCTCCCTGTTTCCAAGATGGTGCCTTCTCTTCTACCCTCATGCAGTAGAGGGTGGGCAACTGCCCTGCACTTCTTTAATAAGGCCACTAATCAAATTCATGTGGCCGAGCCCTCATCATTTAATCACCTCCTAAAGGCTCCAGTTCTTTTGTGTTTTGTGCGGATACAGGGTCTCCCTAGGTAGCTCAGGCTGGGCTTGAACTCACCATGTCGTCCAGCCTGGCCTTGAACTCATGACAGTGCTTTGCCTCAGCCTGGGATCACAGGGGCACACAACCGAACCTGTCAGCCCCAGCCCTTCATATTGTTGAAAAGACAGCTAAGATTTAAGATGAAGGGCCGGCCAGATAGCTCAGCGGATTAAGGCACCTGTTTAGGCAGATGCAGGGACTGGGTTTTGATATCCGGTGGCCATGCTGGTCCCACCCCCAGGGTGTGCTGAGACAGTGACTGAGACAGGGTGTGGTGGTGCATGCCTATAATCCCAGTGCTTGGGAGGCTGAAAACAGGAGGATCACTATGAGTCTGATCTGTGTAGTGAGTCCCTGTAGACCCTGTACTAAATACAACAACAACAAAAAAAAAAGACTTAAGATGAATTGGTAAGGACCATACTTTCCACCCTTAACAGTTGTTTAACTGGATGAAAGAAAAAATATAGAACAGTTATTAACAATTCAGAAATGGAGAATGAAAATTAATCTGGATGTGTTATGTACATGTACAACATCCACACAGGGAGTGTAAATATTAAGTACTTCAAACATGTACCAAAAATAAAAGGGATTAAGAGATGGGTGGGTGAGGGAGAGAAGGAAGGAAAAGGGGATGAGGAAAGGATGAAGAGGCGTGGCGTGCACACATGCACCAATGCTGCAGCGAGTATAAATATTGTGTGCTGCACTCGTGAGCTAATAAAATACATTTATAAAAAAGAACTGATTCAAACCGAAGGTCATTTGGAATTGCTATTATTCTTTTTTCTCTATATTCTGCTTATTTTATTTCTTAACTTCAACCAAAGAAAATTAGTTATTTGTGCCTCGGGACAGTCAACATGCACACAAGTTTGCTACCACTGCCTTTAGGCATTACTACTGAAACAAGCAACAAGAAAAAATATACACACATCTTTATGAAAATGTGCCTGATTCAGAATTCCCTGGATGAACACTGAGAAAATTGGGTTTAAAAAGGACCTACCTTAAGCGATTTTGTGAGATTGCAGAATAGATGGAAATTTTTGTTTGTAATGTATATCTTGGAAATGTGCGGGTAAGGTAGCAGGGCAGACTGAAAGGTCCTAGGTAAATGGAGTGAAACCCTGAAACAGAGTTCAGGACAAAAGATGACAGAGGCATTCATTGAATTTTTCTATATTACAGTGCTGGTCTTTGTATGGATGAACTAAAAAATAAAAGTGCTCCTTCACTGATAAGACCCTTTCACGTTTTGCAGTTTGGGGAAGTGAGCAAGACTGAAGACACTATAGATGAGTCAAAGCCTCGGTTCGTAGTGGGCTACAGCTGTTACCTCGGGGCCGCTCTATGTCTCTGTCCGGTCAGTTGCAAATCATTTTGAGAACAAGACAGGCATGTGTGTTAAATGAGATGAATTAACTGCTAAAAACTTCCTGGACTCCTCGTTGTCACCTCTAGCTGGGTAGCCCTGTGAAGTCACTGTCCTTCAGAGGGTCTAGTTTATTCATGACTAAAGTGACAGAAAAGGGGTGTTTCTAAGATCTCTTCTACTCAGAGTATATGATGAATGTCTTATTTGTCTTTGTGTGTATGGATATTTATTTGAAATATTTATCTATATAAATGTAAAACAGAATCGTCTGTAATAAAAACACATATTGGAAATATATGATACATCTGGAAATTTATCTTATACACGTACTTTCAGATAGACGATTTATTGTGTGCCAAATCTAAAAGAATGAAGGTCCTGATTCCAGAACAGGCAGCTTGGCCAGGAAGCCACTTCCTGATCCTCTCCAGTCACTTCTGTCCCTCTGCTGGATGACTCCTGGCTGCCCAAAGGAGCCTGGCTTGCCTGTGGGGTGGGTTGAACTGCTTGCCACTGGAAGCGAGCATTGTTCTCTCAGCATCTTGGCTCAGCTCTTGAGCCTTCGCGATGCCAGAGCACTTAAAGGAGAGAACCAGCTCTGTCCTTCCTCTAGCAGGGTTTCCCTCCTGCCGTGTGAGTGGCTTGCTTTCATCCACTGAGGTGTGTCCAGCTGCTTTTCTTCAACTGTGCCTCCAGTCCCTCCAGACACTTACGCCCTCCCTTGACCTTGTCAGGATGCTGATCCTGAACACTTAGTGAGGTTTGGAATTATGAGGGGAGACCCACTTCATTCTGCCAACCTACAGAGAGAACCTTCAGGAGTCCTGGCCTGAGAAGCTTTGGAACGTTTGCCTAGTGTCAGGAATGCAGGCTGCCATAACCTCAAGTTTAGTTTACCCACCAGAAAGCAGAATGAAACAGAAAGGAGCTCTGAGAAAGGCGGCAGCAGGCCTGTGTGCCGGGTCTGGTTTTGGCTGGGACAGTGGAATCTTGAGCAAACAGCAGGAATTGTGATGAAGAAGCTTGCCATGGCTGCGATTCTACAGCGCTCCTTCCACTCCCTAGCTTTTTTTTTCTATTATTATTCATTATCAAATTTATTTGTTTTCTCTGGCCAAGAATCATTTTTTTTTCTATTTTGCTTACTTTTCTGCAGCCAAACTAGGCATGTATAGGACAACCCTCCCCCCCCCGACCCAATGAAATAACATTCTTAGAAATGATTCTCTGATTTTCTTATCAACCTGTTCCATGGAAATCCATGTGTTCAGTATGCTTGCTCGTAGTTTGGCACATACCAAGTGGTTGTTTAATCCAAATATCTGAGCAGCAAACTGAGCTGATCCTTCTGGAGAAAGCGTGGCCAAACAGCTGAGACTTAGTCTCAGAGAAGACCGTGCATCCTGAGCTCCCTAGTCTTCTCTGAGGGGAGGACAGCTGATAACTGGACATGTGGTGTTCCCAGACCCTAAGCCATTGCTTCTGCCCACCACTGCCATGAACACAGTTGGAATGCCATCCCCTTCATACTCAGCTTTAATCCTCAGGGTTTCATCTGGGCCTTTATGGGCAAATGTTACTCAAAGTTCACACGGAATCCCATAATTTCCTCAAGTCTTCTTGATTTTTTTACAGTGACCAAGATCAGAAGTTGAGCCCATCAGCACTACAACCCTGCACTGGCTTTCTGATTTCAGAAGCAACTGTACTCTCTCTGCAACCCATTTGAAGTTCTTCTTTACCCTGCAAGGAGCCCTGCAAGGGTTATTTCCTTGAGGTCACTATAAGACTGTTTGTCCTTCTGCTAGCTTTGATCTCCTGAGGGCCAGAGTCTCCAGGAATCATTATCAATAACATCAGTGAGAACAATTTCTTTGTTAGTCACATCAACACCAAATTCAATCTTCATATCAACCAGTGTACAGTTCTGGGACAACCAGGATTTCTCCAGTATTTCAGAAATAGCTTGTGTAGCATGACTCCTCACATCCACTTCAGTTTGGCCCATAACAAGGCCAGCAAAGCAAAATTTTGCAGCAACTAGCTGTTCCTCAGCCCACTGTGGACCATTATTAGCATCAGCCTTGAAAAATCGCTCCACTTGAGTTGGGTGAAACTTCATCCTTCCTTGATGCCAGGATTTCTTTTGAGAAAAGAACCAGTTGCTATTCCTCTGCCAACCTGCTCTGTTGGAATCGTTTCACACTGGGATGCACTGAAAGCTGTCTCTCTGCATTTTCTGGTGAAAGCAGTTTTGATGCCTGCTCCCTGTAACAACCGGAAAATACAGCTGGTAATCTTAATGGAGACGGCAGCTCTTCCTTCCAGATGATTCTTTCTGGCTGCATTTCCAGCTGGAATCTGGTCCTTGGAGTGCAGGAGAACATTTCCTGGACTATCTAATGCTTCATAGACTTCTTTTGTTTTACTCTCATAGAGTTTTTTACCAATGCTCACTACCTCGACCGTCACCGTGATGCTGAATGGGGCTGATGGCAGTGACCACGCCGGAAGGAGAGGCTGAAACCTGGAGACAGCGGGCCACGCTTCCTAGCTTTGTGAACTTCAGGTCCTTGGACTCTCCCCATTCCTCTGCTATGCCCCCGGCAAAGGGAGACGCACACAGCACCGTGCAGTGAGGCCTGGTGAGGTTGTGAACCTCCGTCAAGAACTACCCTGTTTTTAAATTTAGAGTTTAACACTTGAACGATAATGAGTGCTTATAATGTATCTATTCCCCCGACTATAAGATTACTGCTTATGCAATCCTTCATATCAAAACCTTGTTGTCACTTTAATTCCTTTCACATGGGTATATGCCTATGTTACATTTTTTAACTATACAGGCAAGTATGGCTTTATGCACAGTAATTTCTTCAGGATAATGATACAAAAGTAAGAAGTAGGAAAAAATGTTTTGATTACTGAAAAGATAATATTAAAAATGTGTCACATGCCACAGTGTTCTTCATAGTGATCTCTCAGAATATTACTTGTTTTTCTCTTAATAAGTAAATCTGAGGCAGAAAGATCATTATAAGTTCAAGACCAGTCTGGGCTACATAGTGAGCTTAAGGCCAGCCTGAATTGCATAGCAAGACCCTGTCTCAAAAAAAGACCAAAAAAATCTTTGGGCAGCCTCCAATTAGTATGAAGTTTTTCATTGACATCAAAGGTATTTGAATATCATCTGCTTATTTTTTTTCTACGGATAACTCTGAGGCTGATGGATACTTCCCTAGTCAAAAAAAAAAAAAAAAAAATGTAGCTTTTAATAAGGGGTAAGCCAGACCCTGACATCCTGAGTAAGTAATTTCCTTTTTACTATAATACAATTTTGAAGTCACAGTAACTTTACACACATTACTGATTCCAATTAGCAATTTACCTTATGCAGCTACCATATGCTAATCAATAGAGAATACCCTTGAACTAGCCTCAAGGATAGAGTACAGTTGGCAGCAGCTCTAATACTCTACCCTCCTCCCTAGCCAGGAGAGAAAAGAATGTTATTATTTAGTTTCTAATAGATAAGACGCGGCTATATTTTTTTAATTTTTAGTTGACAAATATCTGAATATATTTATGTGATGTGTTGTGATAACCATATATATATATATGAATGATTAAATCATGTTAGTATACTCACCAGCTCATACACCTGTCTTTTTTGCTCTACAAATAGTTAAAAGATACTCCTAGCATTTTAAAAGTATACATTATTAATTATGTTTCACCATAGACAGTGCAACAGATTTTCAAAATTTATCCTTCATGAATAATATTTGTCTCTTAGATCAGTTCCATCCTCACCTCCAGTTTCTGGAAGCAAACAGTCACTACTTCTGTGGATTTTACTTGTTTATGTCCCTCATAAAAGCGAGATCGTGCAGTCTTCTTGTGCATGGCTATTGCATTTAACAAAACATGGCCAACTGTCACTGATCTAAAAGAAACAAGTCCCTGAGCTGAGCTAGCATACAAGATGTGACCACAAAATACAGCGACTACTTAAATTGTTTAAAAATTTATACCGTAAAAGTCATTTTTACTGTAATCACCCTCAGAATACTCCCCCTTGCTTCAAATACACTTACCTCTGTTGCCATGTTCTGAAGTAGTTCTGGAAAGCTCTGGTGGTTGCCTCCATGTCTTGAATTGATTAAAAGTGTTGAACTTTCATGACTGTGTTGACTTTGGGAAAGATCTGGAAATTGTAAGGAGTCAGAGGCAGGCAATGAGGTGAGTGAGGACACATCGTGATTTTTTTGGTTTGACAGAAATCACTATAAACTGTTTATCAATGAGGTTTGAGCATAAAATGCAGTAAATGTTTATATTTAAAAATGTGTTACAGTAAAAGAAACATAGCCATGAATTCCCCTGAAAACCCTCCCCCTTGCTTGGAACACACTAGCCCATCTTTCTCAGCAGTATACCTTTTATTTTATGTTTTCTAATTTAAATATTCACTGCATCTTTCGATTAACATTTAAGTATGGATGCCTCTTAAGAATATGAAGACAAGTAAGGGTAAGATTGTGGGATTATAAAACCCCAGAAAATGATCTGGGTCTCTGTTGCCTGATATGTAAATGACAATAGCAGTAATATTTCACTGATTGGATTATTTTTTTAAAAAAGAAAGGAAAAAAAACGATGCTAAATCATTGCATGAACAGAAAGTGCCCTAAGTAAATACAAACTGTTAATACACTTTAGCTTGGAGGCAGTTGGCCTGGGTTGGGAGAGTCTACACAACAAATGAAGGTAGTAATTATAAATACTGAAGTTCTGGAAAGTTGGTTTATTGTTGCAAAAATGTGACTTCCCCTCATGAGGGAATCATGGCTGGCTGCTGTGGTTGTTTTTATTCTGATGTTACCCTTGTGACCTTCCTGGCAGAACTAAGTGGGGCTTCCAGCCATGCATGGGAAGGCTCAGGGCCTGAAAAAGTCACTGGCCATGTTAAAGCAGTTTCCTATTTTGGTCAGAGGTGATTTTATAGAGGAAAACTTATACTAGGGTATGAAGTGGACAGGTGCATCCTAAGCGTCCATGAGAATGTCCCGCACCAGTTCTTTGGCACCCATGTGCCAGATGACCTCCCTAAGTACCTGACCTTTCCTGGATGATGGCATTGTTCCTGTGACCCAGAATATCAGGAACCCAGACAACTGATCTCCCCATAGCTTCCTCGTGATGCCAGCCCAGTGGCACTTCAGAACATCTGTGGCCGTGCTTAATGACAGAGTTCTTCAGCCCCAAGAAAGCTTATTTTTATCTTCTCTTTGGCCTAGACAGGGTAAAGAACTTATTGCAAAGACGGAAATAGGACAAAGACATTATTCTGGATAATTAAAAATCAGGGACACAAATAGAAATAGACAGTTTCCATACTGACAGTTTCCAAATAGAGTGGCCATTTGGAATTTCTTTGCGAACAGAGAGGAAGGTCTGAAACGTTAGCTGTAATAGTTCCTTCAGTAAGTAGATTCACTTGAACGTCCATGGAGAGTTATGGTCTGAACATTGACAGGTGATTCTGAGAGGTTTGGAGTGTGGGTGCAAATGGTGCCCCAAACTCAGACCTTCCACATGCACGTGGACTCAAGCCATTGGCCAATGTCTCACCTCAGTCATTCATACATAATAACAAGATCTAAAAAAAAAAAACTTCCAAATTGCTAGTGATAAGGCTTTTTTCCAGATGTTGAAGATCCATAAAATTTAAGCTGTAGTCCTACTTGAACCACTAAATATGTTTTTGAAAAACTCAACTTTAGTATAAGCTTATATTCCATAAAACTATGATCAGACACTTTGAAAACTGCTTTTTTCTTTATTAATTTCAACAAATGCTTTCAGATTTCATTTAGTACAAAAGGGATTCATACTGTGTTTATTTGAAAAACTGATGTTACGGTTTGAAATGCCTGACTCTACATCTGACTGAGAATTTGTATCTCGTGACCCTAAATTTTAAATGACTCCTGTTCCTTGAAGCTTTGGTCCACACTTGCCCAACCTCTAGAAAGCCCCTCTCAATGCTACTGTTGTCTCTCCTTGTATCAGAATAATGACAGACTCCAGCCTGGATCCTACAAAATTAAATCCTTTATTCTCTATTTTTTTGTGAAAAATAGGAAATTTTTATAGTCAACCAACACTGACATTTCTTCCATAGGATTAATATGGAAGAAATGTCAGTGTTAAAGAATTAATAATAACAAAGAATTCTTAAAGAATTCAATAATAACAAAGCACACAAGCCACTGTTTTGAAATTTATTGAGGTGTTTCAAAAATAGGAACCCAAATTTCAACAATAGTTTCATCTGGGATACGCTGGGCATTCAATAAATACATTCTAGGTGAATAAGTAACTGAATACATTTTGTATATTGTTACAAAAGATTTTATTTTCTCTTTGTGTATGTATGTTTAATCTAGTCAGCAATAAAGCAAGTGCTTGAGGGTATAAATCTTATTTTCATTCACCTATTCCACAAATATTTGTTGAACACATAATATCCCCCATAGTACTTCTAGGTACTAGAGATAAAATGGATTTAAACAGTCCAGACTTCCTGCCAAGGACAGTTGCATAACTCTATAAACATACTAAAATTCATTGAATCATACACTTGAAGTGGCAAATTTTATGGTACTTAAATTATATTACCATAAGGCTATTTAAAAATTACTGCCACCACAAGGCCCTCTTTCTAGCTAATCTGCTTTTAAAACTTTTTCTTTATTGTAGTTAGCAAAATGCATGTATAAATCGGAGCTCAACAAATACCATTTGATTGGCTTATCGGTTCATTCGAGACACTGGTGAACTGCTGGATGGTTGGCGTGCAGGTTTGGTGCCGCTGCTGAAGTTGCGGGGGCAGGATCTAGGACTGAAAGGGAGTAAGTGGTAGCCTAGTGGGGCTTCCGGCAGAATCCCCTCTACTTTTATAGATGTTTGAATTATCTAATGAAAAATGAAGTTTCAACTATTTCTATGGTTCAGATAATTACTTCAAATAGGCTTAGACACCAGGCGTCATTTAGGGGGCAGAACCTTTAAGACGTGGGGTCTCCTGAGAGGTCTTCAGGTCACTGATGCTGTGCCCTCAGGGAGGAACTTGTCAGCCCCGTTCTGGTCCACCCACTCCTTGTCGCTTCCTGGCACTGAGGGGAGCAGCTCTGCTCTTCCAGTCGCTCCCTGGCTTTGCCCTTTGGCACCCCTACAGAGGCCTGAAAGCAGCATGACTGAAGGATGATTGACTAAGAACCTCTAAAACCCTCAGTCAACCAACATGGTGGCGTAAGCCTGTGATCCTAACACTAGCGGGGCTCACGCATTTGAAGCTGATCTGGGATACATGGTGAATTCTAGGTCAGCCCAGACAGCCCAGTCATATCTGTCGCAAAGACACCAAAATAAGCAAATGGCAAAGCTGTGAGTCAATGTCAACCTTCTGCTTCATAAATTGTTTTACCTCAGGTATTTGTTACAGTGATGTTGGGACGTGATGCCGCGTGAATATGGATTCAGGGTGCGTAACAAGTAAATTGGTTTAGCATAACTCTGGGTGTGGAAATGGAAACTGCCCTGGCTGTGGGTGGCACCCGTCCATGAGCATGTAGCCTAAATGGAACACAAAGAGACAGAAAAGGCACACTTGATCCTCTGCCATGGGCTGTTTCTCCTCATGCAGAGTGACTGACTCTAGAGTTTGTGACTGATTCATGGTCGAATACTGGGATTAAGAATGCATGCTATTCCCATGGGGGGGTGGGCAATCTGCATACACTGTAAGGGACAGAAAGGGCTTGTCCCTCCTGCTTTGGTTGTTGATTTTATCTTCTACTGCCATGATTAGTTGTCCCACTGACACTTGTCCCCCTGCCTTAGAGAGACCTATCTATGGACTTAAATCTCTCCAAACTGTGAGCTAAATAAAGCTCCCTTTAGCTTTGAGTGTTGGGAGAAGCTAAAGCTGGAAATCAACCACACAGGGGGTCTAAGACAGATTTGGCCTTGAAAACACGGAGAGTTCCTCAAGCCACATAAACAAGCTGTTCCAGCTTGCGAAAAGGTTGCTAGGCATAGAGATTGACATTGACATCAACCTCCTGAGTGTGTAAACAAAGGCTCTGCAGGGGCTGGGGAGATGGCTCAGTAGGATAAGCGCTTGACTGGCAAACACAAGGATCTGAGTTCAATCCCTGGTTCTGCCAACAAAAAACAAAAACAAAAGGCTGTACAATCCTTGGGCAGTTCCTTTCCTCCTATCAGAGTGAGAAGGCTCTGCTTGACCGCAACTTTTGTCTCTTATCTCTTTCTTCATCCTCTCGCTCTTTTTCCCTGGGAACACCAAGAACTGTGCTGGCTCACATCATTAAGATGTAGGGTATTTTGTCTCAGCGACAAGAGAAAAGTAACTAAGACACCATCCTGCCTTGGAGCCAGCAAATTATGAACTGAAACCTCTACAAACTGTGAACAGAATTAAACTTTTCCTCCTTTCTCTTGCTGGTATTGGGTATTTTGTCTCAACAAGGAGATAAGAAGCTAAGACAGATTTGACACTATATAT
>NW_004524588.1:19781644-19785204 GCF_000260255.1 Octodon degus
CCTGTGGGAATGCACCCAAGGTACTGAACAGAAGGTATGAATAATTGTTGACCTAAATGAATATATGATTTGTAAAAACTTGCCAGGGATATAGCTTAGCAGCATACACACTTGCCTGGCAAGCATAAGGTCCTGAGTTCTATCCCTGGTACTGAAAAAAAAAAAAAACCCTAGTTTTCCTCCTCAAAGTAAAGTGCTGGATGTCACCTATTACATAGTCTTTGTGCTTTGCATGGATTGCAAATATTTTCACATGTGATTTTTCTCTAAAATAAATGCAGAAGTGGCACCCAGCAGATATTTGTTCTCACAATACCATTCTCATAACTCTATTACAGCCATCCTAGAGTGAGTTCATGAAAAATGGAAGCAGTTCTTCACACTATTTGTGCCACCTAAGATAAGCTGACAGTCTGTTACAGTGTAGGCATTTTTTTAAATTTCTATGTGCAAGAGAAAGATCTAGGACAGCTTCCAGTTTTTGTGTGTTTTCAAATACGTCTCCAACTTTGATATTTGTTCTACATCAAAATCAACACTATTCCCTGAGAAAATGTTCAGAATCCACAAGCCCTAGAATTTGAGAATGCTAACCCCACTCATTCATTGCTTATTAATATATTTTAAAGGAAATAATAAAGTATCTATATGAATTTTGTCATTTCATATTTTACATATACCTCAGACTTGAGAAACATGGAAATTGTCTTGGCCATGATATGGGGAGTGGAAAATGAAATACACAATATTGAAAGCTGAATCAGGTTAAACAGTGATTACAACATAAGTAGGATAGGAAAGTTAGGCTGAACAGACATCATAGGAAGAATCAGAAGGTAAGGAAAGACAGTTTCCTGGGAACCTATATGTACTAACCAGAGATGGGATGCAGAGTGAGAGGCATGCTTTAGAACAGGAGCAGCAAGCAAAGTGGATTAAACAAGGAGGGTAAGCACCAATGGCATTACCCACTGAAGCCAAGCATGGAAGGAACGCCAGCCTGTGCAGCTCAATGTGACAGTTCTGACATACCCCAGACGGGGACGAGGAGCCTCTTCTTTCAGCAAACCTATAGTGAGCATGTGCTCTGTGTCTGGCCTCATTATGGTGACACACTGGAGGTGGTTGGAGCCCTGGAGGCATCATCCTCTGAAAGCACCTGTGCTGGCCTTAGGAAGTGACTTCTCAAAAGGGCAAGTCATTATTGACTTATTTATTAAAGCAGTGGGGATCTAACCCAGAGGCATTCTGCCACTGTGTCTATCAGCGGTAGCTGATTGTGTAATATAATTTTATTTTGAAATACAGTCTTTATAATATTTCCAGGCTGGGATTGAACTTCTGCTCCTGTTGCCTCAGCCTCCTAGGGAGCTTGGATTACAGATGTGAGCACTGGCAAGAGTTTCTGCCCCCTTAGAACTGTATTCTAACAAGTGAACCAGACTTTTGCAGTTTCACAATGTAACATGTATGCCTCACTGCTGGGAGGCTCAGAAACTCCAGCTGTGCATGCATGATTGTCCCATCAGGTGGCATAGAAGACTCCCATGGGGTGGCACAAGCCACCAGTAGGACAGCTGTCTATACATGCACCACCAGTGCTCCAACCCAGGGAACTCATGTTAAACAAACAATGATAAGATGTCACCTGGACTATAGGAGCACAAGTACAGGGCACCTAACGCGGACCAAAGCAACCCCAAGAAAAGTATACTCAGTGCCGGGCATGGGGGTGCACTCCTAGAATGCCAGCACTCAGGAGGCTGAAGCAGAAGGATCATCACAAGTTTGAGAACAGTCTGGGCTATGTAGTGAGTTCAAAATCAGGCTGAACTACATGGTAAGGTCCTGTGCCAAAGAAGGAAAAGGAGAAAAAGAAAATCGTACTTGGACTCAATGCTGAAGTATTAGTAGGAGTCACCAGAAGAAGAGTCAGAGTGCAGCTCAATGCCTTGAACATAAGAATGCATGACCATTAATCCTGATGGGTCAGCTTCGTTGGATTAAGAAACACCTAGCAGACTGATAAAGCTGGGTGAATCAGGGATGCATGACCGTGGATAGTGTGCACAGGCCCTCACCTGTTCCGCTCTGGCACTGTGCCCCTGCTCTGCTTTCTAGCCACTGTGAAATAAGCACCTTTCCCCTCCATACCTTTCCGCTGTGTTTCTGCCTCGGAGCCTACTGACCATGTTCTGAACCCCTGAAACAATGAGCCAAATTAAACCTCTCTTTCTTTAAAAGTTGTGAGTCTCAGGTATTGTGTCTCAGAGGCAGGAAAGTGTTGGGAGTGAAACTGTTTCTGCCTTCAGCACCTAGGACAAGGCCTCTGCCTCTCGGGAGTTGGGCAGGGCCCCCTGGGAAGTGTGCGCAGCTCAAGGAGCTGATGCACATAGTGACTTGACCTTCACTAAGATACTAGAGTTTCCTCTTGTTTTCTGTAAAGCCACCAAGACATGCTGTTCCCCTAACAGATGACATGTTCTTCCTGTCTCAGATTCTACCCTTCCCTTAAACTCCATGAACTTTTTCACATGCTGATTGTATCAATAAATGTGCTGCAGGTGCCAGGCAGCTTCTTTCTCCCCTCTGGATAAAGGGCTCCACCTGACCCCAGCTTTCTGTGTGTTGATCCCTATCTTCTTCATCCCCTACTGTCCTCCTGCTGAGGTTCCAAGAGCTGCACTGGATGCAGCAGGAGAGCTGGCTAAGGCAGAGTACAGCACCAAAACTAGCTTAAAGAAACATGTTTGTTAAGTGAGAAAGACTCACTCTGGAGCTAGGATGGGCATCAGCTTCCATTGAGCTCCAAGGTGGATGGCCTCACTGAAGACACAGGGTTTTGGTCTCTCTGGTCTGCTAACTTCAGTATTGGTTCCTCCTAGTTTTAGCTCCTGTTATAGTTGCAAGATGGGAACCTTAGCATTTATCACTACACATTGTTTGTTCAGGCTGAAGAGACTAAAGACACCATCGTGCTACCTTATGAGAACAAAAGACCTGTCTTAGCAGCTTCTATCCAACATCCTCTGCATCACATTTCCTAGAATCATGTCACGTACACCACAGGCAGTAGAGTGGATGACCTGCAGGTTGGCTCTCCCATCTCATTGCTTCTTCCCATTGAGGCACCAGGGCAGTCAGCGCTGGACAATCCATCACAAAGTTACAGTATAGGAAATAGAGTAAAACATGCTAGCAAGGGGAACCAATATCAGTGAACTCCTGGAGGTACAGGAGAGCATGGAAAAGACACATAAGATGTGCACGGAGAAGAGGGTGGCATGTTATCACGCTAGGGTACCGGACATGGGCAGACAGAGAACACGTTATGTGTGCACAATGGCCCAAAAGACAAAGCTTCTGATTGACTTTTATTCCCAATAGCTGCAAGCAGAAGCTTACGCCAAACTTCCTTTGGGGTGAGTTTGAGCCTTTATAGCCACAAGGGTGAAGGAGAGAAGCTGGCAAGGACGTACGCATGGAGGGCTCAGAAGCAGCTGGGCATTAGTAGAGCTGTCCTGCCCTCCAGAAGAGTGGACATAGCACAGTCCTTCTAC
>NW_004524588.1:19785973-19792049 GCF_000260255.1 Octodon degus
AAAAAATCACAATGCTTATATGCAACTAGTAATATTTTCTTATAGTTGTGTTCCTTACATGTAATAATGGGACATACTTTTACTAAAGCATATTCATTGATCATAGAAATTCAAATTGAATTAGAGAGCTGGTGCTGTGGCTGGTGGCTGCAAGCCCTGCCCTAACCCTGGGCCAGCCGTGGCCGCCATGAGAAGTTGATATTGCTGCCTCATTGACTCGGAGTTCAGACAATGATGCGTTTAGGCCACAGGAGCGGGAGAAGGTGTGCAAGTGCCACTCGGAGCAGAAATTTTAAAAGGCACCAGGAGCTCTGGGCTGTATCCCCCAACAGGACTGGTGTGGCCTACATCCTCTGTACATGCGCGTGCATCTGTTTGCAACTACCTGCGTGGCTCACAAGAGAAAAAAGAACGTTGAGCCAACACTTACTGACTCGGATGCTGAGAACGACTTCCAAGAAAAATATGCTATGAATACTTGGATGCTGTAAGTATATGAATGAATAGGAAAGTGAAATCGCTCTAACTCACAAATTCAAAGGTTTTTTTTTTTCCTACTCATATTTCACCTACGTGACTACTGATTTTCAATTTTGCAGCATTTTACTCAATCTTCTATCTTGAGAGGCATCTGTGGTGCCCCATTTTTAGACCTTTGTGTAGGGAATGATCTCAGAAATAACTTACACAATGTGCAATATACTGTTTGGTCAGAAGCACTTATTCTGCACCTACATCCTATGACGGGCCCTACGCCAAGTGTGAATCTTTAGTTAAGGGACTCTGTGATACAAGCACTGTCATTTCAACTCAGACTACGTGAAAAATTACATTTTCTGGAAACAAAGATTTTGTAAATAAGGAGCAAAAGGGGTTAAAAGAAGGATAAGTGAATGGGAAACGGGAAGAAGACCTGTCATGCACGAGTCCAAATCCCCTATGATGAGTGTAACTATATCTAAAATGTGCCAGTAAAATAAAGCCACCCCTAAAAAAATACTTCAGACTTGATCTAACAAAAGAATTACATTTTTTATTTTTTAAAAGGCTACATTTAACCAAAAACAATGACTTACCAAACAGTATTTAACGTTGAAAGTGAGATTACATTTTTTTTCTTTTAGGGAAGGGTCTACAGGGTGTTTAGGGTCTCGCTACTAGATCAGAATCATAGTGATCCTCCTGTTTACAGCCTCCCAAGAGCTGGGATTACAGGCACGTGCCACCATGCCCAGTCTCAATTGCCATCTCAGCATGCCCCAGGGGTGGGGCCGGCATGGCAGGCCCGGGGATCGAACCCCTGGCCCCTGCGCCTGCTTACAGTCACTTTAATCCACGAAGCTATTTGGCCAGCCCCAAGTTGAGAAGGATTTTTTTGGGGGGAGCCTCGCTCAGGCTTCCTTAAGGGCAGGTCTAGTAAGGCAGGTAGAGCTACATCAAACCACAGTATCCTGTGCCAGCAGGCCCCCAAGACTGGCTTTTAAAAAGTTCAAATACATGCTTTACTCTGAACCGTCACCGTCGTCTCAGCGCCTACCTCATCCCTGCAGCACAGAGTCTGCAGATCTAGTGCACTCAGTAGGCACGCATGAGCGAGGCGTGGCTTTTGAACTTTTAATCTACACTTCTCGCACTCTGTTCTTCTCGGCTGTGTGTGTGACATTGGATTGTTGATACATGATCGTCACTACCCCCGCACCATTCTTGGTCTTCACACAACTCTGCCTGCAGGAGATGGCAAGACTGCAGTCTGCCCTCACATCAGTATTAAGTTAATATTTGTCTAATCTTTATAGATTGGATTTTTATCATTTTTGCTGTTGCTCTGAAGGGCTTTGCTTGACCTGACTTGTAAATGAACAATCTTAACTATTTGCACCATTACATAAGGAGGCTCAGACTTTGCACTTGACAATCGCTGTCGCATATGCTTGTCTACTTTCTGGCCCTATAAATGGATAATTGCAAAGGTGGTGGGGTGGGAGTCATGAGAACATTCATGTCCCATCCACTCAGAACTGTTTCTGCAGCTCTTTTTGGAACATTCCCGAGGCTGAGCTTGCTGAATTTTTGTCAACAAAGAAATGTCAGCCGGAGCCTGGTGTCTAGCTCATTTGCACTGTGCAGTTTGCAGCTCACGAGGTGCCAATTAAAAAGCAGGAGGAGAGGCAGAGCAGCCTGTCTGTCAGCTTGGCTGGAGTGAGATCTGATATTAATTATTAAAGGGACTCAAAATTAATAGCGGCTAAGCCAGAAGCAGTGCACCTTTCAAGCACAACAGGAGCTGAAACGTTGGACCGAGACTAGAGTCAGATGGAATGGCTTCGAGCAGCAGGAGAAGGTGCGAGAAAAGCTGCCAGGAAGTAGCCGCTAACCACAGCTTTAAATGCCTGAGTGACCACCCGTGCAGGTGGAGTCTTGTTTTCTGGGGTTTTCTGAAACAAAAGTGTAGCCCAGTATTTATAAGACAGCAACAGTATGAGTTCCCGTGTTCTACACAGAGATGAGCAGTAAACTAGAAGGCAGTGTCTGGACAACTGGGGGAGTATATTCCAGGGAAAGCTATTGACCGGTCCCTCCTCAGTTACAGAGACCTCTTTGTCCTCAGTCTGTCCCTAGACTCTGCTTACTCATCAGCCTCATTCCAGAGTCAACTAACATTAACCGTGGGTTTCCTCTACACCAGGTGCGACACCAACAACACCGTGTACACCCCAAACTCCCCATATACAAGTCATCCCTATATGGCAAGGATGTGTTTCTGACATGAATGACTGTGAGGCTGAAAAAGACAATCAGTGTAAGACTGCAGATCTGGATACGGTGCTGCACGCCTATAATCCCAGCACACTTTTAGCAAGAGGACCACAAGTTCAGGAAAGCCTGGGCTACCTAGCAAGTTCAGGCCAGCCTGGACAATAGAGCAAGAGCCTGCCTGAAAAGAAGTGGATAGAGAGGGATGGGGGGGACAGACAAGCAGGACAAACAGACAGACAGACAGACAGACAGACAGACAGACAGACAGACAGAGAGACAAAGACAGAGATGGAGGAGAAGGAGAAGGCAGAGGGGGGAAAATATGCAAAACATATGGGATGTATTTGAGATTATTAGGTTTTTTACTGTAAGACTTTCCTCTGGCCTTTTCACCTCACCTTGCTGCCTCGCTCCTACCTCCAACCCACTGGGGCTACTACGCAGTCTTCAGCATGCAGTGAGTTGCTTGCTCCTGTATCTGAATATTTCTGTCATGTTTTATCATCTCTGAGGCCAACATGTCAGCCAACTAGCTCACCTAGGGAGGGATGAGTGATTTTAGGAATCCTTCTGGATACTGTGAATTCTTCACTGAAGTCTTCTAAACAGATTCAGAACCTCTGTGCCTTCAGATGGTGGTGGGAAGGTCAACAGGGGTAAGCTGCTAAGAGAGACCCAGATGCCATGGAATGTGTCCCCCAAAATGATTAGAGCTGGTAATCAAGTTGAACAGGATAGGACACACAATGAAGACAAAAACTCAGTTGTACAATGTACACTAAAAATAACAAATCTGAAAATCAAATCACTAAAGATATTCCATTTATATTAGCATCAAAAGTACTAAAATACTTAAAAGTTGACAAAAAGTAGCAAGTATAAATGAGTAGAAAAATACTTCATGCTAGTGGGCTAGAAGATTTGGTACTGTCAAGACAGCAATCCTCTCCAAACTAATCTGTAGATTGAACGTACTATCTGAGTAATCAAATTTCTAGAATTCAGGCATGTAGCACATACAATATACCAAAAAAAAAAAAAAAAACCCTTCAAATAGGTCAAATACTCAAATGTAGCTCCTACAGAAAATGTAGGCATAAAGCTGTATAGCTTAGTAGCAGACAGTGGCTTTGCATTTATGACACCTAAAGCACAGCAGGCAAAGAAAACAATAAGCTGGGCTTTGGCAAAATTAACCACTCTTGGGCGTTAAGTCATCTTCTCAAGAAAGTGAGAAGAATACCCTCAAAATGAAGGAAAAATATTTGCTTTTGTTTTTTATTTTATAATGTCATCGTTGTCTTCTTCTCCTCCTTCTTCTCCTTCTCCTTCTCCTTCTCCTTCTCCTTCTTCTCCTTCTCCTCCTCCTCCTCCTTTTTCTTCCTCCTCCTCCTCCTCCTCGTCCTCCTCCTCTTCATCCTCCTCCTCTTTCCCCTCCTCTTCCTCCTCTTCCTCTTCCTCCTCCTTCTCCTCCTCCTCCCTTCTTCCTTCTTCCTCCTCCTCCTCCTTCTTTTTCTTCTGTGAGATGGAATAGTATCATGTAAAAGGTAAGAATCTGTGACCCAAGAATTCACATTTTAATTGCAGGTCTCACTCATTTTCGGTGGTAATAGGGATTGATTCAACCGGGCCCTTAGCACTGAGCTACAGCCACAGCCCTTTTTTAAAAATTCATATTTTGAGACAGTGTTTCACTAAATGTCTAAATTGCTCAAGATGGGCTGAAATTTGTGGCTTGGATTATACCTACATGTCCCCCACCAGGGAAGGCCTCCCCTTTTTAGCAAAGCAAATTTAGACGCACCACTTAATCCATCCCAGCCACCATGTCTGCATTTGATGATAAACATATAAAAATGTGTTACATCATACCTGATATTAGAAAATGTCCAAGAAATTCTTAGTCCTCGCCCTGTTCCCCACTTCCCCTTACCTCTTCTGTCCTCCCCTTACGATGCAATTTGCGACCCTAGGCACAGACGTTTTCTCCCAGGAACCTGATGTCCAGGGATGTTACCTAGGTCTGCAGGCCTGAGAGACATTTGCCAACTGTGCCTGCTCCTGATTTCTGAGGGTATGTTTCAGTGTCATCATGCAAAAAGCGTAAATGACAGAAAACCTGCAAGGCACAAAAACTCGCCAATGCTAGTTCACCGCAAGTTGGCACTTACCAGCTAGAAATTATAGGACCGAGGAAACGCAGCCACACTGTGGGCAGGCTCGGTGCGCACGTGCAGGCCGGGGTGGAAGAGACCGTCCAGTTTCGGCACTGCCATTCACAGAGCGTGCTGCGCTGGCTGGGGCAGCCTGCCCTTCCCTGCGTGAGCCACGGCTGCAGAGCGAGTATGCACTCCCCAGAGTTCACCGAGGAGGACTAGTGACACCCCCACACTGCCCCGCCCCATTTTCTGCTTATTTGCAGCACGCATATAAAGACGAGAAGAGATTTCCTCACAACTATTGGTCAGCAGGAATTATATTCATTTAAAGGAAAATGTAACAAAATTTAAAAATTACAATAGACTAGAATATATTTTGGAAAATGGTATATTTTTATTCAGTCATTCCCTGACTTATTAATTTACTGCCTGGGCTCCTCAGACCTTTCTGCTACTATTTTGATCTTTTCTTTCCAAAATGCACTTACTACAAGCTTGTATCTTCACAGTTTCTATGATGTGTTGATTCTCCATTTGACTTTTAATAACCAAATCCATTAAGTTGTTTCAGTTCAAACACAGCCAATAATGACGACCAGAATTCCTTTAAATGAAATGAAAAACAAGCGCTTTACAATTCTGCTCTTCAGAGGTAGCAGCATGGTGATTTCCTGGGGCCATAATCAGGCAAAGAGGAGTTTGTTGATGATGCTACCGTTTGTTGATGATTAATTAGGGCCTCTTAACTAATTCCCTTTGTTCTGCCCTGATATATCTGAAGAAAAAATAATGAAAGGAACAAGCCATTCTTCACAGATTTTTCTCTAATCTTTGAACTTTTCAAGATAGAGAACAAGGAATGATTTTTATTTTTTTCTCCTTTGACCTGCTGCACAGTTCTGAAAAATACCCTTGGCAGGAGTCAGGTTACCAAGGAACAAGTCGCGTGGTTGCAGGCACGTGAGTTTCCTTTTTTGTCTGTTTTTAAAGTTCTGCTAACATTTCCACGGTCTGAAGAAGCTCAGTTTCCATCCTAACCCTGTTGTCTGTGAAATACAGCAAAACCAAAGAATGACACTAATCCAGCAGTTCCTGCCATGTCTGTTCTACATGGTGGCAGAAAGCTCTAGGAATTCCTGCGAATAAATAATAAAACACTT
>NW_004524588.1:19793604-19819146 GCF_000260255.1 Octodon degus
GCTACCAGCCTATCGTAGTTCACAGAGAAGAAATGTCAGCGTTATCACCTGTGTGTTTCTTTCTGTGAGTAGGTCTTGGACTCTGAGTAACTACTTTGAAAATAACAGTATGCATGGTAATAACTATTATTTTGCTTTTATTTGATTAAAATTATTTAAAAAATTAAGTCACCTATACCAGCACCAAGTGGAATTTACTTAACAAATGGAAAAGTGGTTTCTTAGAAAGCCATTCAGTCCTGGGTCAGCCAAATAGCTCAGCGGATTAAAGCACCTGCAAGCAGGCACGGGGGACAGGGGTTCGATCCCTGGGCCTGCAGTGCTGACCCCACCTGCCGGGCGTGCTGTGATGGCAATTGAGACTAGGCATGGTGGCACGAGCCTGTAATCCCAGCTCTTGGAAGGCTATAAACAGGTGGATCACTATGAGTCCAATCTAGTAGTGAGACCCTGAAACCCTGTAGACCCTTCCCCAAAATACAAAAAAAAAGGCATTCAATTTTATACACTGCATTAATAGACCAAAGGTCAAAAACAGAAACAAAACTACACAACCATCTCAACTGAGGCTGAGAAAGGAATTTGACAAAATTCAGCAAACTTTCATCAGAAAATTCATCAGAAAACTAGAACTAGAAGGAAATTTCTCAATATGATAAAGGGCCATTATCAAAACCATATAACTGACATAGTACTAAACAGCAACAGGCTGAACGTTTTCCACCGGAGAGGAGGGGGGAAAAGTGTGCATTCCAAGCTTTCATCTCTGTCATTCAGCATTTTACTAGAGGTTCTACCAAATTAGACAGCAAAAAACACTGCAAGGAAAGAAAACTATTGCTCGTAATGGGTGTCTTAGCTATCCAAAATGTCAAACTACAAGAAAAATATTAGAGCTACTACTTGCAAAGTTGCAAGTTTCAAGACTGGTATACAAAAACCAGCGGTGCTATATATGATGGAAATATCATTTATAATGTATGTGTATGTAGAAATACATGCACATGCAAACCAAATGGAAGATTATTAGGGTATAAAAGGAAATGTTTCTACATACTATAATATAGGTAAACTCTGAAAGAGGATTCTGAGTAAAATAAGCCAGATAGAGAAGGAAGGACAGCTATATTTGTCTGCTCCATTCCTCTGCACGTCACTTAGAACGGTCAGGTGGATAGAGACTAAAGGTTAAAATGTACCCGAGACAGAGTGGGAGGGGAAACAAACGATTATGTAAAGAGAGTTCCTGCTTAGGGCAAGGAAATGGTGCAGTTGCTTTGGAACGAGGATGGTGCACTCAACGCTACTGAATTACACGTTTAAATATGATTTTGAAGGACAGATTCCACATTTCACTACAGTTTTTTAAATGTACCTCCTGTGGAAGAAACTGGTTCCCTTCTTCAATTTTCACTTGCCCTGAGAGCCATTTCCACACTAGCGAACAGAAGAGCGAGACACTGACATCGCTGGTGAGCGGTCGCGCTTGTGCACTGCTCCCTGAGGGGCAGCCCCTGAAGGCCACCCCCTCTTGGCCACCCCGGCCCCCTTGTAAATGCTCGCTGTCTTGCGGCCTCGCGTCTTGCCGCCTCACCTCTGCTTTTCACGGGAGTAAAATGTGCAGGCCGGCAGGCGGCCCGACACTCCCGCCCAGCCAGGTGCTGCTTCCTGCTGCCTCCGCTGGCCCGCTGCAGACGCGGTACCAGGTCACTTTAGTGGCACCTCCACGGAGCTCTCAAGTGGTACTGTGAAAACTCACAGTGTGGCGTTCTTCCAAATGAACGAGCAGCTCACGGGCTGGACTTCGTCCGTCTTCTTCACCCCTGGAGCTGGACGCCCCGGGACCCGGTCGGGGTGATCTCGGCTCTCGGTCTGCACCTGCACTTCAGGCATCCTCGTCCCCTGAGCCAGCATCGGCACCCGGCAGGCACTCCAGGCTTCTGCTTGTCGCCCAGACCTCTGCTTGAGCTCCAAACTATTCATCTTGTTGGACACACTGTCACCTTGTGCGTGCGTGGTGCCACGTGTGGTCAGGAGCATTGCATGTGCGCTAACTCATTTCATCACACAGTAAATTAATTGCCTTGTATCTCCATTTTACAGATGGAGAAACTAAGGCAAGTATCCTGGATTATACAATAAGGAAATGAGAAACCAGATTTGACCCTGGCTGTAGGACTCTAGAAACAGTGACCAGAACCAACACGCCATGCTGTTCTCTGAAGAGATGGTTAATAGATGCTACAAGTTTAATCTCTGCTTACCCTCCCCACAGCAGGAGGTGACACGTCCAAGCTTTACTTACATACAGCAGAACACTGGATGAGGCTTAGGTCTCCTCGTTCCCTTGCAGCCCACCCAGTCCACTAGCAGCTCCTCCTGAGGAAAACACGCTTTCTCACCCTCTCCACTGCTCCTTGGGTGGAACCGTAGTACACACACACACACACACACACCTCCCACGCAGACTCCAAGCTTCTACCCTTGCTCCTCAGCCTGTCCTCCCCCTAGCAGCCACAGTGCTGCTTTTGAATATAACTCTGGTCCTGTGGGTCCTCTGCTCTGGACACTCTACCTTCAAGCGGAGAGTGCAAAGCCCACTCTGTAAACCGCAAAGCCCAAGGCCATCTCGTCCTGCACCTTAGAGAGGAAGTAACAGTCCGTCCCCATTGTCCCCTTTGTGCACTCCGCACTTGCTGCCCTGGCCACCTCGCTATTCCTGGAGCACTTGAAGAGTGCTCCTGCCTTTCCTGAAAATCCCTTGGTCCACTTACCAATTTTAAATCTTAACTCTGAAGTGTTTCCAGAGGCTAAACAAAAAGATCTACAAGTTTGAAGCTACCCTGGGCAATTCAGTGAGACCTTGACTGGATATAAAAATTCTAAGAGGGACTGGGTAATGGCTCAGCCACAGAGCCCCTGCAGCTCTTATACAAGGCCCTGGGTTCAATCCCTAGTCCAATACATACATGCACACAAATGTGTATCAATTAGCTCTCCATGCTCCGACCTCTGACCTCTGCATACTGTATTTTCTGTTTTTCAAAGTCTTATTGTTTCCTATATATTGATTTCACTGTTTCTTATCCAAACTTTTGCCCCTGCAGTGTGAACTGCCATTGAGGCAGAGACTTTGAACAGGCCTAAGATGCCCAAAGCCTCCCTCTGCTCCTCTGTGGAGTCCTAGATGGCCTTAGAAAGGTGACAGGCACACAGAGCCTACCAAGCTCGAGCACACGGGATGAGGTGACAGTGACTGCTACACGCTTCCTTCCACCCGACTCTAACGCTTTGAGGCCTGCCCTGGCACAGGGTCACCTCTGCAGGACCAGCTGTTGAACATCGCAGGAGGGGAGCGGTCTGCCAGACAGGCCTACTGCCCAGATGCAGTTGTTTCCTGAACTCCTACATCTAGGTACAGAATAACATTCCTCACAGCCTAGAAAGTGAAGGTATAATCCCTATTCTATAATGAGCACATAGAAACCAGCAAAGGTGGACACACAACACATACAGTCGTAGAACAAGGGCGAGGCAAATGGGCTTATTAAATTGCCTTAGCTTGGGTTCCGCAATAGCAGGCCGCAGTGCAAAGTGCAGGAATCAGCACTGAGGAGGGGACCCCATGACACGCTCTGGAGAACTGGGGGGACTGGGAGGGAAGGAGCCCAAAGAAGGTTCACTAATAAGTGGGAAATGGGGCTCAAGCCCTAGGAAGTGCTGAGAACATGGGTGGGTCACACCGCAGGGGTCACAAACACCCCCTAGTAGATGAGGTGGGTATGTTTCCCCAGATTGTCCTTCACAGGTAAGGATTGTAGCTGGAGTGTCAGCTTCCTCCACCTCTACCATGTCCCACTTGTGTGCTGGGAAACTCACATGTCCATGTCCAGAAAAAGCAGAGAAGCAGAACAAAACTGGAAACATTTCGGCCTGAAAGGGAACTGACCGCAGGTAACCTCCTAGGTACACCGATGGCTTACTGACCAGAGGGGCCATCCATCGCACAGAGCCCAGCGTGGCCTGTACCTTATTGTACCAGGTCTCTCTCCACGGTGGACCACACCTTTACATGGTTCTCTGACCCACCCCTTCCCCATCCTGCCACCCAGTTACGATGGGGTTTTATTGATAGAGCTTGAGCTCATGCATTTCTTCAGCAAATACTTGTGGAACCTTTGCTTAGTGCCTGGCTAAGGGACAGGAGCACAGCCAGGAGCAGGGAAGTTTGTCCTTGGGCCCTCTGCTCCTGATATCAGGAGGCCTAAGCAGGCCAACAATGTTGATGGTGAGAAAAACGGGCAGTGGAAAGAGGCAGCAGGGGACATGAGCACAGATGTGAGACAGACCCTGCTGAGCTACACATCGTGACTACTGAGAATCATTGCACGTAAATCCTACCTCCTAAAGCTAGTGCGTTTTAAAAGAAAAAAAAGGAGATAAGCAATTAGACCCTGTCAGCGTTGCCTTGGTGTAACCCTTTATACTGTGGTGAACATAGACCATGATTGAATTTTGAGGCTAAGGTGGACACCGCTGTAGATAAAAAGGCTTCCATAGCTTCAGGTACAACCACAGCACCAGAAGGCCTCATTAAAATAACAGCTGAGAATCCCTGTTTCAGTAGATTAGAGATGAGGCTAAAGAATATGCGTTTTTAATAGACACTCCCCGGTGAGGCCGACACTGTTGTTCACGGCACCTCAAGTCAAGCGACACTGCTAGAAAGGAGATATTATTAAGAAAATGTATCCCAGTCATAGTATGGTAGGCCATAGAATGCAACAGGTGCACAAGGATAAAGGAAACTACAGCTTTATGAATGTGTTCACATCTGAAATTTCACTAAAAATAACACGACCTGTGAAGACTTCAAAGTATGTCAGAATTTAGAAAAGTCTTACTTTGAGAAGCGAAGTAAAGATCATCTTGCTCATTTCTATCCAAGCGCCCTCTCGATGAAGGGCTTCTAGGGACATTCGTGAGCTTTGCTCAAGGTTAAGGAGCCTACGAGGAGAAATGAACTTTCACTAGAGACAGCGTGTGTCGTTGCCTCGGCACCGCTTTCTACATGTCCTAGAAGATGGTGCTTTGCAGACAGGAGGACAGAAAATGACTCGCAGTTGATTTGAGCTCCTAGAGGAGGGGAAGGAGGGAGACTGCTGTTGGATGTGGAGAGCCACAGTCTCGGGGACACTCGGGGCATCACGATCTTTAAAAGGCAAACGCACACAGTGCTTCGCTGGGTCCTGAGCAGCTTCTGGAGAACCGAACCGAATCTCTTCTCACTCACATTCTTTCAAGAAGTGCTTTCCTATGGAGCATTTCCCAGAACTGTCAAGTCACAATTGTCACAAACACCACCGGCCTGAAGAACATGGGGCACTTGAGGGGCTCCAGGGACGTGTGCATTGAAGAGCGTGTGAGGCAGGGCCAGGCAGGGCAATCAGGGAAGAAAGGCCGCGCCTGGGTAAATTACCCGCCCTGCATGTGGGCCACCAGGAAGGACAGCTCTCAGGCTGCTGTGTCCTGGGCCATTGCTTACTTTATCAGATGTCATCTTCCCCCTTTGGGGCATTAGCAGCCGCTCAGCAGAGGTTATGCTAATCGTACTGAACATGGGCATGGTGTCACACCATTGAAAAGCTCTTTGTTTACACGCCAGAATTACTGTGGGCCCAGCGCCTCCTCTGCTTCAGCTCTGCATCCGCAAAGGTTAGGACTGTTCCGCCATCAGCTGTAACCGGTGTGGTGTGCCGCGATCGCCCCCTGGTGTGAGGCTCCCGGAATAGCAATAGCATCTGACCTTAGCACTTCAAAGCCAATCGGTGAGAGCGAAAGGTGGATTGATTGACCAGGAAGGCTCCTAAGAGAACCAAATGATTGCATCATCTCATGGAGAGGCGTCAGGGACGAAGGAAGGCAGAGGAGAAGCCCGGGTGAATGAGGGTTTGGAAGGCTCTACCCCTTTTTCACGTAGGTACTTATCCAAAGATGAAAATACTTTAAATGCCCTGTGCTTGCTCTGTCTTTGCATCATTGTCGCCAACGCCTAAGATAAACCAGTTAGGAAGAGGATAGTCCTAGCCGGCACAGAGCTCTGGCGTCTGCAGTGCATGACAGTTGGCCTGCTTGCTTGGGGCCTGTGGTTCGCATCATGGTGGAGCCGCAAACAGTGAAGCCACTCTCCTCGGGGCTAGGAACAAAGAGTAAGAGGAAAGGATAGGGACCCCCCATCCCCTCAAGCACACGGCCCCAGGGGCCAAAACACTGCCTGCTAGTTTTCTCCCAAGCTTTCGCCCCTCTCCAGTGGGACACAGCTGGGAACCAAGCCCCTGTCTCATGAGCCTTGGAGGTTATCCCAGACCCAAAGGCAGCAGCGGGCAAGTACTTGGGAGCCTTGCTGACCAGGACAAGCACAGAGCATGGTGGTGGGACAGCCAGGTGTCACCAGGAGGACGGCACGGAAGGCTTGGTGACAGTCACGGTATAGCAGAAAGAAGCTCCACGGCCAGGATGAGTTCGTGTTCTCTAAAATCGAAGAATGAATTTTTAGCAACAATGGAGGTTATGTGCAGTATATACTTACTGGGGAAAGAAAGCTTCTATCTGAGAAAGGCAGAAGGGGACCCAAATGAGTTGCCAAGGAGCCTATCTTTTCTAGAGGTTTTTTTGTTTTTGTACCAGAAATTGAACTCAGAAGCTTACACTTGCCAGGCTGGTGCTGCACCCCTGGGCTATCTCCCTGACCTGCTAGGGATGTTTTAGAGCAAATCCATGATGTGAGGTGGATCCAAGATGAAAACATAGGAAATCATGAGGAGGGACAAAACTATGGTCAACCAGTATGGTTATGAGTATATTTGCTCAGATAAAATTGGAATCAAATGGGAAAGCAAGTCATGTATCAGGCAGGCATGAGTACAGAACAGGGGCTTGTCCTGTGGGGAGTTAGATTAGTGGTCTTCCTGGATTCCTTAAGGTGACTGGCACCTATTTAGAACATCAGTCCCCAGTGTCCATCCCTAGGGAGGGAGGTGGGCACATTTGTTCCATCTTTTGTCTTCAGGTCTGGCCTACAGCAGAAGTGCCTGTCTCTCCCAAGGTGTAAGGTATCCCCTCTTCTGCAGTGGCTCCTTCAAGGGTGCAGGCCTATCTGACTACCTATAATAGTCTATCTAACTTATCTGCCCGTAACAGTAATCTTCAGGTTTCACACATGTCTTGGTTATTTTCTCTCATTGCTGGGACAAGGTACCTGACACTCAAAATGAAGGAAGGAAAGATTTATTTGGCTCACAGATAGTGGAGGTTTCAGTCCCTACTCAGCTGGCTCCAAGGCAGAGTGGCACGTGGCAGAAGGCAGCAGTTCATGGAGGTGCAAAACAGCAAGAGCAAAGGGAGGAGCTGTGGCTGTGGCAGCCAGCGAGCCTCTCTCCCCTCCTTATATAGTATGCAGATTATCCACCCCCAAGTGGGTGTAGCACTCACACCCATAATCCCCACATTGGATTATGAATTAATCACAAACTCTAGAAGCTGCCCCATACCTGCACGAGTCTTGGGGGGGGGGGAATAGCTAGACTCAAACCATAACAACACAGTTGAAAGGAATGTTGGAGAAGAATGAATATATACCGTTAGGGGACCTAACCACCTTAGTAAGGACCCTATAATTTATTTTATATGCAAAAGCCCAAAGATGCTCAAGGACCATGTATAAATATCATAGTGCTTACACAAAGCTATGGACATGTGCCCAAATATCTGGATGTCACCTCTAGCTTATAACTCCTAATGCAATGGAGATGCCATCTAGTTACTACACCGTGTTATCCAGGGAATAATGTCGAAGTGTTAGCACACATTGCAGTACAGGGGCCAGTTCCACAGGCCCAGCAACCGTGCGAAGCAACAGCAATGCCGTGCTATTCTTGAACAATCTCAGTCCTCCATGCGTGCAGAAACCGGAGGCTCTGAGGAGCCTACTGTATTTATCCTGAGCTGCTCTTAACCGCAAGATAATCATCTTCATTACAACAACATGCGTTATTATTCTGTGCCCCATGCTAACTCTACACAGGCATGATCCAACTGAATTTTAACAACATTAAGGCACAGGCGCCTCTAGCAGGTCCACCTAGCTGATAGGCAGACAGCAGGGTGCAAAAATTAAGTAATGTGCTCAAAGATACACAAGTAAAACCCAATCTGTGTGACTCCAAAGCCCAGATTCCTAACTACTCTGCCATGAGAAGTAGTTTATGCATTAACAATAACTCCCATAATCAACTTGGAGGTTAGTAACTTATTCAAAATGACCTTACTGTTATTTTTTTTTCTGATACTCACATTGGCATTTTCAAAAAAGGATATGCTTTTGTCTTAATCACTTCCCAATGCTGAGAAAAAATTCCAACCCCCACAACTTAAAGGAGGAGAGATGTACATTCGCTCTCAGTGTATGTAGGACTCGGTTCAGAGACAGCTGGCACCCAGGCAGAAAGGGCTTCGATGAAAGGGCTACTGGTTTACCTGGCCAGGGTCTGAGAAAGGAGGAGCCAGGAGGGGTACAAAGCCTTCCAGGCCACAGTCTCATGACCTGCCTCTTCCAAACAAGCCCACCCCCTAGTGATACATTCTTCTCTGAACTGGGTAGTGGATGAGCACAACACTCCCACGATCCTCCAAAACCTCACCTCTGAATACGTGAGCTTTTGAGGTAATGTTCTAGATCTAAAGCAAAAGAGCTTTCACACCCTGCTATTGTCCTTTAAACCAGAAGTTGGCTTAGGAGCTACGGTCCACAGTCATTGTTCCTAACATCTGCATCTCATTTCTAGACAGAGACTGCGCAGCCAGCCTGAGGCCTCTGTCCGGTACACATCACACTTAGCATGGTCCCATTTTCTGTGCAATGTTCTTTGAGTGGAGTCACCTGTATAGTCACTATCAGAGACCCTGGAAACTCTGGAAAGAAAGGCCAAACTCACTGCTTGAAACTCCCGTGGCAGGGAGAGATGCATTACTGTTGCACTGTGAGTAAAAAATCACTATGTGATTTGTGGCACATTAAACATAATGCACAAGGGAAGAAACATAATTTAGAAAATCAGTGTGTAGGGACTGCCATTATATTCCTTCCCAGATTCTACAGATATGAGGGAAAGAATACCAAGGAGTGTGGTGAATTTGGGGCAGACTACTGGGATATACAGTGAGAGCTTAATGATTTCATGGATGTGTACACTGTCAAAAGTTAGCAAGTTGTACTTTGTTTCACTGTATATCAAAGACACCTCAAGAAAATATTTTAAAAATCATAAAATCTCAGTTTGCTGAACTTTTTGAGATCATGGGATAGATAGATAGATAGATAGATAGATAGAGATAGATAGAGATAGATAGATAGATAGATAGATAGATAGATAGATAGATATCCCTACACTGGCATAGAAGTATTAGAAGTATTCTGGTCACTAATAATGTTCCACACCAATTCTGTAACTGAAAGTCAAAGAGAATAAATTATTTATTCAAGGTACCAAACCAAGACTTGAAATAGTCTAACTCCAAATGCAGTGTTCTTTCTATTACCAAAAAATAAAACTTCTAGGTTAGTGCTTCTTTCTTTCCAGTAATAATGCTTTTAAAAGCATAATTTTTTATCACTGTAAGTCTGCTCAGAGTAAGCACCATGTCTTTCCTATACTCCACTTGCTCCACTGTAATTTTCGAATGGAGTCATTTTCCTTGAAGTAAACAATAAAAAGAAGCAGCAAAGTTCATTTTTCAATATTTTCTTTTCATTGAGCAGGCACAATTGCCAATAAATGTCTGTAAAAGAAATTGTGGCTATTTTCAAATAATTGTGTGAGTTTGTCATTTCATATAAGTCTCAAAGCAAGAGGCCAATATCAGGCAGCCATTTGATAAAGGAAGCGTTCTGCAGCCACAATGGCCAGGACTGAGTCTTTGCTCCTAAGTAACCTGCAATGCTCTATTCTTTTCCTGGAAAAGAAAAGAAAAAAAAAAATGAAGCTAAAGTATACAATACAAGATTCTGTAGACCTCGGAGTAGAGTTCCTCTTAAAAGAATTTCAGACCTAAGCCCAAATAACCATGAGCAGTTTTGTCTACAGCATGACAAACGTGCTTGGCAGGACAGAAGGGGTGGGGCAGTCCCTCAGGCTGTCTTCTGGTCATCGCATGCAGCACCAGAATTGCTGACAGAATCAGATGTGCACAGCAAGTGGACCGCAGTGCAGCCAGCTCTACATATGGAGGTAGAGAAACCCACGCGGACCCGGACCTACGTCCACAAAGGCCATCCCTCCATGGAAGCCAGTCTCAGGGACCCTACTGTCTGAGGCCCGGAGACCACTCCTGCCTTGCCAATGGCAGAAGCTACCTTTTAATATTCTGAACTTTTCCCCAAAATCTCTCTTTCAGGTTTCTTTAACCCCATCAGAGTTCATAAAACTATGATTAATTGAATTTTGTCCACCTGAGCAAAAGCACATAGCCCTGGACTCCCCAGCTGAGACTCATTTAGCATAAAGCAGATGGGTAAGGCTGTGGTCATCCCATTTCAAGAGGTGGAGAAAGCCCAGACTGTGGAGAACAAGCATGTCCTTTAAGCAACGCAGTCATCCAGAACTGCAAAGTACTCCACTGCGTGACATGCAGCAATAAATGTCTGAGTGGCCAACTGCATTGGCAGAATTCACAATTGCATGTTTTAGAAATAGAATCCATTGCTTTCTCCGCAAAAACTTTCCAAATTAATAAGACCAGCTATGAACTAGTAGATAATAGACCCTAAATCAGTGACACAAGGCCTGTCGGTTCCAAATCTAACACCCTGCTATTTTATAGTTCCTCTGATGAATGCGTAGTTATGATTTCTTTCAAAGGTTGTGTGCAGAAACCAATTCAGGGATTCAAGTCACTCACTCCACCAAGCTGTTTTCTATTCATACCTACTTAAAACTGCACCAGAGAATAATTGGCGTATTTCTTTCCTCTTGTGGTTAAACATGCCCCTCTATAAGTTAATAAAAGTGCAGACACCTTATTCATATTCAGCAGGCAGTTTTCAGTAAAAAAAAAAAAAAAAAAAAAAAAATCTCCTGCCACTGGGACTGCAGGACATAACAAGTTAATCTCACATCGAACATATATTACGGGTGTTGCTTAAAATAAGCACCCGGCCCCAGGCCTGGAATTGCACCCAATCAGTGGTCCATAAAGGGCAGAGGGAGTCAGCGTTGACAAACAAGCAAGCAAAAGGCAGACACAACTCTCCCAGGGTGTTGTGAGAGAGAAACCCTCTGGATATTTGCTTCAAGGCCTACCTGTGTATTCTCGAGAGGGCAGTGTGTTCACTCAACCGTATTTCTTCGGGAACTACAGCACACCAGGTAGAGCGCCGGCGGCTCAGCTGCCCAGTGCGGCGAGCTCTCTGCCCACCTGGCGCTTATATCTAATTTGAGGCAATAAGCAAACACAGGAAATAAGAAACCCAGTTCTTCAAATTCTCTGTTTATCTTTTCTCCATCCGTTGAAGATTTTGTTGCCCTGATCGTGCTCAGCAGACATCTTGGCACCATACTGACACTGAACACAGGAGAAGCGGCTTGCAGGTAGAAGGTAGAGAGCGTCCGAACCTAGAGCCCAAGTTAGGAAGGCATTTCAGACTCGGGCCAAGAGCTGCTGGACGAAGTGCAAGGTGTATGTCACATGCGGCTGGCAGTTGGTGTCATGTGGGGAAAGGTAAAGAAAATGTTTTGACGCCGTGCCAGCCCCGCCCCCGGAGCGCGCTGACACAGTGATTGAGGCTGGGCGTGGTGGCGCGCCTGTAATCCCAGCGCTTGAGAGGCTGCAAACAGGAGAATCACTACCAGTCTGATCCAGTAGTGAGACCATGAACACCCTGTAGACCCTTCCCTAAAACAGGAAAAAAACAAAAAAAAGTTTCGAAAAATTTTGAAATTACAAAAACAAACAAACCAACCTCTGTGGCTATCCTGTGAACATTCAGAGTCAAGGGCCAAAACGCAGGCACTTGCACACACCTAGACGCACGTTTACCGTGTTTACTGGAGGGCCGGGTTTGGCTCCTGGCTGAACAGTGTCAGAAACGCTGCCTAAGCTCGCGCTGTCCTAGTTTCCTCACCTGTACAGTAGGGCAAAGGCAGAGCCTCGCGATGGAGAATACAGTGTGCACGAGGTGCACAGAACACCCGGCCCGCCCTAAGCACTCAGGGAATGCTGCTGCTGTTGCTCCCGCGACCCCGCAGGGCTTGAACTCAGGACCTCGCGCTTGCCGGGCGAGCGCTTATTCTACTGAGCCACCTCCCGGCCCCTGCTCTTTTCCTAAGGTCTTTTTCACACCTTCCCTCGCTTGCGCTTCTGCTAATCCTCCCTCTGCGCGTTCCCTGACTAGGCTGGGGAGGATTCCACCATTTTCTAAACTCACATGAGGTCATTCGTGGCGGCGACGACAGTCCCAGGCTGAGTGTGAGACCCTAAGCAGGTTTCTGCAGTAGCAGTAAAATATGGCCTTGGACATGTCTCTCCACGTCCCAGAAAAGGCTGGCAGGGCAGCTGCAGACTGCGCGCGAGCTACTCAGCAGGGCGGCTCGCTGTGGGTTCCTGCAGCCGGTTGCAGCTGTTTCCGCTCCGCGTCGTCTTTCTAGAGTCACTGCAGCCGGCTGTCGTGGACACGCACGAGACGGATGAGCACGACACTGGGCGTTTCTCTCCTTCCCCCACCCGCCACGCGGGCCGTAAGTAGCGCGGGGCCCGCTCACCCTTCTTCCCTGTGGCCTAAGACCAGTAAACCGAAGCAGGGCCGAGAGTTTGTGCGGAAAATGGGCGCGTGTGGAGCAGCACCACGTGCAGGGGCAGACGCTGCAAACCCTTCCTTACTCAGAAGATGTCTGGTTGCAGAATGTTAATTCAGGTTCTCCAGAACCTAGGGCCCGCGCCAGGATAAAGCGCCCGCCAGCACGGGAGAGGGCAGAGCCGGCGGCAGTGAGCAGGGCAAGCTGGAGGCGGGCAGCCACGCCTCGAGGCGCTGCGTGCCTGCGCTCCCGGTGGGCCAGTTTTAATCAGCATGATTTTAGAAAGTTCCTTCTGCAGTAAGGCTGACCAAAACACAGTCTAAAGTAACTTCCAGGTGTGGCAGTACACCCCTGTCATCCTAGAACTCCAGAGGCTGAGGCAGGAGGATTCCTGTGAGTCTCAGGACAGTTTGAGCTACATAAGCAAATTCAAGGCCAGCCTTCTCTACATAGTGAAACCTGGTCTCACAAAATAAGGAGGGAGGGGGAGTGAAGGGGAGGGGAGAAGAGATAGGCAGAGACAGAAAAGGAAGAAGGAAGGAAGGGGAGGAGGAAGGAAGAAGGAAGAAGAGAAAGAAAACAATAAAGAAAAGAGAAAGAGAGAGAGAGGGCGTGCAAGGCTGGAGATTTGGCTCAATGTTAAAACTCTTGTCTAGCGATGTGAACGAAGTCCTAGGTTCAGTCCTCAGCACCTAAAACTAAAAAAGTAAAATAAGAAAAGAAAGATGTAATTATGTTTCTGGTGCTTCATTTTCTTGTCTGTGCCATAAAATGAAAGTAATTTTAAAGTAACCAATCTGTGTTTTATTCTTCATTTGGTGCTTTTTCAGCCCTTCTCTGCCTGTCAGATTGACCATCCTTGTCCTCCAGAATACTAATTCTGTTTTAGGAAATGAGGCATTGCCCGACAAATGAAGCCTACTAAAATTCACACCTAGGGGCCAGGGAGATGGCTCAGTGGAATAAGCGCTTCCCTGGCAAGCACAATGGTCTGAGTTCAATCCCCAGTTCAAAAAAAAAAAAAAAAAAACACTCCTATAGTCCTCCACAAAATTAAAAAAAAAAAAAAATCACACCTACACTTGTTGTAACATCGTCATTTGTGTCGGGTTAGTACAAGTGCCGTGCCCAGCATGGTGCCCAGCATGGTGCACCGAAGTGCAGGCCAAATGCACACGTGCAGGCTGTCCTGCAGTTCCCCTGGGGACGACGCAGCTCTCGTGTCTTCAGGGTCCCCTCTGGACGCGAGGACCCTGCGACCCTGAGTCCAGGAGCCTTGGAGACCCCGCCCCCCTCCAGGTCTTGAGTTAGGTTGAGCCCAGGCCAGCTGCAGGAGACCGGGCTGTGGCAACCACTGTGGTCCTGGTTATCTCTCCATAAACAAGTTTTCCCACTAGAAAGTCCCCAAATAATTTTTATTCTCCAAATCCCACATTTCCAACTAAAAAATGCAAAGCCATGAACATTATAATTTTTGTTCCTCTTACTATTGAATATAAATTACAGGAGGTCATTATTTTGTGTTGACTTCCTGTAATTAGGCCCCAACAGGAGAAAAAAAATATATACACACATACACATATAAATGAATGTACATAGAGAGCACTGGAATAACAGGAGATTAATTTTTATTTTAATCTAATTTAAATTTTTAAATGTTCAATTTATTTATTAGAAATACTCAAATTATATTTAGAACTATGTGCTCTGTGAATCTACATTTTCCTTTATAAATTTTAAAACATTATGATGTTTTCATAATGATGTTTCATTATGATGCAGTCAAATATTTCATGTGAAATTTAGTGTCTAAATGGAGATGTCCATATGCACAAAATGCATACCAGACTTCAAAGATGTATTATAAAAAAAGATATACAACAGTAATAATTTTGATATCATTTCATATTGAATTGATATTTTGGATATGTTGGCAAAATATTGCAGTTAAAACCATCTGTTTATTGTGATGTGGGCATTACAAATAGGAAGTAGCTTGCATGGCTCCCTGGCTGGTGCTGGCCTCGATTTGCAGCCTGACTTTTATCACTGACAAGTCTTGGGTTTGGCAAGTCCTGGCAGCGCTCACCTTTGCTTACTCCACTTCCAAGTCCAGGACCTTGAGCACAAGGAGAGTGCACACAGGATAGAGTGAGAGTCAGGTAAGTTGGCACACAATGCCCAGCAGGGCACAGGGCAGGCTGTTGGTGAGTATTAACTGTCATTAATATTAGTGTGAAGTCTTATGTACTCCAGATGCCCTCCCCTTATTCACAAGCGAGGCATTCCAAAACCTCAAGTGGGTGCATAGGCTGTAGGTAGTACTGAGACCTGTGTTACATATAAGGTTTAATTCATGAATTAAGCTATACTTGAGATTATATAATACTTGAGATTATATTATATATACAATAGATTATATTGTTAATCTCTCAATAGACAATAAAACAGAACAATTATGATATAATAAAAGTCATGTGAATATGGTCATTTTCTCTTACAATCTCTTCTTGTCCCATAATCTCAGCAATGTCATGACACCATTTCTTTCTTCCCTCGCTAAGTTGTGTGTCTTCACTTTTTCACAGAAATGACACACTTGATGGTTTCTCTTTCACACATCCCATGTGCCTGCATCACTACCCATGGACATAATTTGGGGCTCTTGTAGGGCAAACTCAAAGTGGAAATGCAGTTCTGCAAGGCCTTGATTCAATCAGACAGCGGGGACAGCCAAGCAACTGTGAAGATGGGTGGTGCACGCGGGCACGATGCAGCCGCGAGGCTGCGGTCCTCAGAACACTGTGCGACTGGAGACTTAAGAATTTTTTATTTCTGGAATTTTCCACGTAGTGTTGTTGGGCCACAGGTGAGTGCAGGTAAGAGACACTGCGTAAGGTGAAACCATGGGTAAGGAGGTACCTACTGCACACTGCACATGAAACCTTAACACTAATGTCACTGTTTCGGTCACATTCAGCTGAGTAGAGCTGTAGAGATTCAGAACACGTGTCAATATGAGGGTTGCTGTGCTCCGGGTTTTATTTGCATAAGGATTTTCAAAGGAAATTATAGCTGTCACTTAGATTAATGGCCTGGGAAACTTGGGTTTTTATTTTCTGGCCGAGCTGGTGTCCTGCCGACATTGTAGCGATTCCTGTGGTGCTGCTGCTTGGCTGTGGGTTTTATTATATTTCAATGAAGAGCTTTGCATGGTCTGAGATATTAAAATTGTAAAGCAACATACATGATAGGACATCTTATTTCATCCAATTCTCAACAAGTACTTCAGGGGGTTGTGTCTCTTTATGAAAAATGTCTATTGAATTATAAGGTATTATTCACCTGACCACTGCCTGTATGTTCTCCCAAGAAGGAAAACCTGCAAGGTAAAAAAAGTAGCTAAGGATAGAAAATACAGATGTCATCGTCCAGAGTCATCCACTGCATGCAGTGCTATACACAACTGTCTTCCTAGAAACCGCCTTGGCCACTTCTCAGAGCAATTCTCTCATGTACAACAGCATTATGATGGGCTTCTGAAGGCACCCTGGAAAACTACAAGACATGCTTGTGTTACTTTTGATTATTAATGTGAGTGCTTGGCTTGAAAGGTGACTGGGAGGTGTGACACGTACCTTGGGTGTCCGTGCAGTCATGGCCCTGAGGCTGCCCCTGCCTGGGTCCAATCCCTTGCCTCGACTCCTCCCTTGCTCTCTACTCCCAGGCCACCATGAGGTGGGCAGCCTTCCATCCCATGCTCTCCCCTGCCTTGGAGCCAACCTACCAAGGCCTGAGCCCTCTGAGATGCTGAGCTCAAATCAGCTTTTTCTCCCTAAAGGAACATACATCATGCATTTTGTCTCAGTAGTAGAAAGGTGACTAACATATTCTTTCTTGGCCATAGAAAAACTGAAATTCAGATGATATAAAAACACAAATTTTCAGGGCCGGCCAAATAGCTCAGCGGATTAAAGCATCTGAGAGCAGGCATAGGGGTTGGGGGTTCGATTCCTGGGCCTGCCATGCAGGCCCCACCCCTGGGGTACACTGAGACGGTGATTAAGACTGTACGTGGTGGTGCACACCTGTAATCCCAGCTCTTGGGAGGCTGTAAACAGGCGGATCACTATGAGTCTGATCTAGTAGTGAGACCCTGAACACTCTGTAGACCCTTCCCTAAAATACAAAACAAAAAAAAAAAAAATTCAAATATGATTTATGCCATCAGAGAGCCTGTAGATGGGAAGGTAACACAGACAACTAAGCATACTACCAAGCCACTGAGGGATGCCTAATCTAGCTAGCAGCTTGGTGTAAAAGACGTGAGACAGAGGCAAGGGGGACAGGAGAACAGAGAACCATCTAAGCGACATGAGCCAGGAACAAGACTCTTACCTGCTGTGAGATGCAGACTCAGAGCCTGTGTAAGGTAAGGTACAGATCAGAGTTTCCCAAGCTAAGGAACTCCAACTATCTTTCCCAGGGAACAGAAAGTACTGGAAACACAGTCACAAGTTTTCTTCTTGCTCTTAAATTCCTCTTAAAACAATGTAGTGCTATATAACTTGTCTTGGAAATTTGGTTACTGCCATCTGCCTCTCCCTCACCTCTCCCTCCCAAGTCTAAGAAATGTGATTTTGAAAGAGTGACAAATATTTTTAAAACTTTTATAGTGGTGTCAAGGAACCATGAGGATGAATTTCATCCAAGACTAATACCCTATTCATGTGAATCCTACACTATGCGTAAAAAAGTGAAAATAACTCAGGTGTCTGTTGGGATTTTCACGATACCCCTACTGTTATGTCTGCTTCTCAGTCTTCCTGCCCCACCACCTAGCACTGATTTGAAATACTTTGTGGAGCTGTAGCTACAACTGGATGTGTCCACGAGCCGAAAGAGTTGGCAGTGGCCTGTGTGGTACCGTGGGGCACATCTGACAAGTTGAACCTCTAGCTCATACCTACCCCCTTATTCCCTAGAAGAGATGCTCAATAATAATCTTTGAACTTAGGCAGCTGTTCTCTGGGAGCAAAACATAAACCTTTAGTGATTGATTATCACATTAAATTGGCAGTCATTAAATCCGGATTCTTAGTTGAGACACAAAGCAGGTCCATATCAGTGAGAGAGTAGTGGAGACGTTCAGAGCCGGGCCTCTTCGTCGGCCTTCCAGTTGGCTTGGAATTCAGTGCACAGAATTTTATACCTAATGGGACATCTTAGAATGATAATCAGTTTTCACAGCCAAAAATCAAAACTTGGTATTCATCCATGCTTTGGCCACATAATGAAATTTTTATAATATTAAAAGTTATTGTTTTAATGTGAAGAAATAATGAGGAAAACTAAAATGGCTACTGATCATTCCAGCTAGATTTAGAAGTTTTCATTCCCAAACTGACAAAACTTGAACACTAAAAATTGTAGAAACGTAAACCCGAAGCCTCCCTCACTTCACTGCTGCTTCAGAGCCTTGTTAGAATTGTAATAAAGATAAAATGCAAAAGTAGAACCATGCAGGCAAGCTGTGAGGCAGAGGCAGACTCCCCAGCCTCTGCAACAGGCAACACCATGCAACAGTGAGCGGAACACAAGGAATTTCCAGGTTTGGGTTTCTAATTCTCACTCTACAAAGAAGCTGAGTGGAATAATATGCCCCAAATTGAACAGAGCTCCCGCCCCGCTACACCTACCCTCCAGATGATGGAGTCTCACCTGGCAGATCTTCCAGGGGGCACCACCGCCTGTCCCCGGCCCTTACCCCACACAGGCACTCTTCTGTAGCCGGCGCAGAAGGAAGCTCTGTGTCGCGCTCCCCACGCGCCCCCCACACGCCCCCCACGCCCTCCCCACGCCCTCCCCACGCCCTCCCCACGCGCCCCCTATGCGCCCCCCACGCGCCCCCCCACGCCCTCCCCACGCTCCGGGCCTGCTCCCCACCACGGCCTTCACTGGTGTCATTTTCACCCTCCCTGGTAACCCAGGGCACCTGGTGCAATGAAAGCAACGCCTCATGGCCACAGAGTTTTGTAAGTTGAGGCTCCCAGGTGTTCTCGACCTTAAGAGGAAACACCTGAGGCCCTGACAGGTTCCAGGACTTATTCCGTACAGCCACTCAGCTAGGTACTGTCAGAATCTGGCCTGGAGCTCACCAAAGTCACAGGCTCTTTCTTCTTCTTTTAATGTATTTAGTACAGGGTCTACAGGGTCTCACGACATGGATCAGACTCATAGTGATCCTGCTGTCTTCAGCCTCCCGAGCAGAGTCTCTTTCATTTGCATTCCATCAGAAACAAAAATCCGCCTAGGTTTTGCCAAAGCAGCAAGCCCAGGCTTCTTGGAAACCACGAAGACAGACAGCTGTATCACTTTCCTAATAGCTAATGCACTTCCTCATGAACACATACCCCGCTCTCTAAAAGGAAAGTAAATGGCATAATCTTTCCATAAACTGGATTTAGTAACATTCTCTATGATAAACACCATTCAAGTCAGAATCCCGTCCTCTGCAATGTGAAATTGGAGTTGCTTTTGATGTGTTGTCTGCCGATGACGACTGACTATAAATGTAGAATCATTTAGAAAGCAAATAAGCCACTCAGGAGGTAACATAATATACAGCAGTTCCACAAATCTCTTTTCATCTTCCCTTTCCACCGGCTGGAAAAAATTAAAGAGGACATTGAAAATGCATTAGGTTAAGTGTGATATTAACAGCGCTATTTAAATTGTTGTCGTGATCTGTGAAAATGGAAAGAATAAAAACACCACCTTGGGACTGCAAAGACAAATCTGTGAGCGTAGTTTTTCAGCAGGGCTTTCTGGAACACAGAGAAATAGCTAAAGATAAGTAGGAAGACAGCCAAAATGGGGAGGGAGGACCCCTGGCAGCCCACTAGTAACCCGGACAGTTTCCTTTGTAACATCCATACTTTGTGTTTGATTCTTGAGAAGGTTCTATTTGAATAAAGGACTCCCAATCAGGTAGGCAAGGCAGGAGGAAAGGAGAAAAGAAAAGGTTCAAGAAGGTCAGTGTCTTTGCCTGATTGGGGTAGAAGAGCTCTAAACAGTCAAACCGCAGCTCACACTTCATTTCTGTTGCAGTAACAATGTCTTCAAACTTTGTTTGAAACTAATTGGCCCAAGTTTCAAACTTATTTGGACCAGCGCCACTTGATGTTAAACATCTATCAAGTGATCATAATTAAAATAATGTGTTACTGATTAAGAGTAGGTAGAGATTAATGGAACACAACATGAATCTGGAATTCAGGTCAAAATACATGTGACAGTTTAGCCACTATTAAAAGAGGATTTTCAAAATGTTGAGACAATTTATTAAGTCATGGGGATGGCGTGCCTAGTTAGATGCTTATTAATTATTGCATTATTACGGTTGTCTGGAGACAGAGAATTGAAAATAGATAATATGATAGATACATATATAGATACATACATACATATGTACATGTATACATGCACAGATACATGATAGACAGATAGATAGATGATAGATAGATAGATAGATAGATAGATAGATAGATAGATAGATAGGAGGGTGAGGGACAGGAGAGATTGGTTGTAAGTGGCTGGCTCACACAATCACAGAAGCTAACTAGTCACAAAACCTACAGGCAGCAAGTTGAAGACTAGGGAGAGTCCAGGGTGTAATTGCAGGATGAAGGCCTGTGAACCTGCAACCCAGAAAGAGACGACCATTCATGTGAAGCCCAAAGGCAGAAAAATGTCCCAGCTCAAAAGTAGTCAGACAGATGGAAATTCCTCCTTATTCAGAGGAGCTGTAGCTTTTTTTCTACCCAAGCCTTTGGCTGATTGGATGAGGGTCATGCACATTAGGGAGGGCAAGCTGACACACTTAGTCTGAAGATCCAAATATCAATCTCATCCAAGCACCACACAGTCCCACTGAGTTTAATCTTTGACCAAATACTTGAGTACCTGTGGCCCACCCAGGCTGACATACAAATTATCACAACTGTCAGCATTAAATCCAAATTAGCTAAAGATTTTTTAAAACACAAAAAATTAATGCAGAAGAATATTACTTCTATTTTTGGTATGTGCAAGGCCTTCTAAAATGTGCCTAAAATACGAGATCTCGTAAAGAAGAACATTAAGAGATTTGGTTACACAAGCATTGGACTACAGGCTTGACTTATACCTTTGAACATACTCTACCAGTATGAAAATGTTTTAAAGTGAAAGGATACTGGAGAAGAAATGATTACACTTAGGAATTATTTTCTCAACTGTCAACTATGGGCCAATCAATTGCAATCTTTTGTTTCTCTTTTTTTCCCTGACTTTCTCTTTTTTTGTGTTTCAGTGTGCATTTTTGATACATGCTGAATGACTTTATCCTGGGAAGTTGTTTCTTGTACCATAATCTGACTAAAAGTGATATTCCTAGGGTGTCCTGAGTCACTTCCTGCTTAATGTCTTTAAACAAAAGGAACAATGCAGTGGTAATTTTCTTCAATCTAAGCTTATTTGTCTTTTTATTCATTTTCACAATCTTAGAAGTATACGATATTTAATGATTTCCTAATTAGCATGTAAATGTTAAGTCCATCCTAAAGCCTATAAATTCTTGTTAGGAAGGTGATCTATAAATGAGGTATTACCTAGAATCCAAAGTGAGTTATAACATTTTCTACAGGCTTTTATGCTACATTTTCTCTAGTTATTTGCTACTAATGCCTGAGTGTACTTTGTATATCTCAGACAGAGTGACTATTTTTGTAGGCAAATGACCTGGATTTTGGGTGTGATGCATATGAATTTATTTTTACTGAACATTTATATACAGTGATTAAATTCCAGACTATTTTAATCATCATTCTAGTAGCCATATAAATTAAAGTGCCATCAAAATTTGCAACAAATGGCACTCACCTTCGAATTTCAAAACTCTTCATTTTAGGTGTTCTTGCTTCCCAAGAACAGAATTCATCCCCCCACCCTGAAGTGTCATTCCACAGCAAGGCTGACGGCTGTGCAGCTTGCGGCGTGAGCCCTCCAGGTGTGACAGTGAACGCACCTGACTCAGACCTGCGCGAGCTCTCTGCCTTTGTAATGGATTGTTCCAGCATTACTGTCAGCAAGCATGGGGGCAGGAGTGCAGCCCAGATCTCCCCTCCCCGGGCCCGCCTGCCAGATGGAGGGGCTGCTCGACGGCGTGCTGAGCCAGCCCACGGCAGCTCGAGATAGTAGAGTGTGTTCTTCTCTTCCCAAATCTACCTTCATGAGGTCAACTTGGGAGCTTGAAATAAGCCACAGAGGGAAAAAAATGTATGATGGAAACCTGCAAATTCTATATGAAAATTTTAAACGTTTTTCTCCAACAATGCTGATTATTAACACCTACCATATGCACTGGATCACCAATGAACAGAGTTTCTAGGTCATATTGAGAAATTTCAGCTGAGAGTCTTTGCCTGCAGAGGATTTCAGTGCTGCTCCTGGTTTATCTACCTAATAAACAGATTGACTCACTAAAAGAAAAAATTTCTAAAATCTAGTAATCTACCTAATCTCAATCAAGACAAAAGACAAAACATGTGAATAAGGGCCAGGGATATAGCTCAGCGGCACAGCACCTACCAAGCTAATGCAAAGTCATGAGTTCAATTCTTGGTACAAAAAAAAAGTGAACAATTAAAAGATCTTTCATAGGAAAAGTGTCTGACAACCTCAGAGTAAAAGGAAATAATGAAGGAGCATAATCTTCTCATTCCATGGTATGGACACATATTAACTTACTAAAAAAAAAAAAATCTGTATTTTTGCAATTATATCAGTGACATTTCAGATTTTTTATTTGGATCACAATAATCCACATTAACTTCACCTGTCCTGCCTTTCTCAGGGTCACACCCCAGTGTCCTCTCTTTAAAGTTTTAAAGGATCTCACTTGCCAGAGGTACTGAGAGATTATGAAAAACTAAAAGAGAATAGCTGTCAAATAGAGGCAGAAAGGTTTGGAAATTGCCAAATGTCAAGAATAACATTAATATACAATAAAAATATATGAGTGTTTATTATATCATCTGTAGTGTACACCTGGGTACCTCACATAAACTGTGATAGACACAATCTGTGTGCTTAAGTTAGCCTTCATCCTCACCCAAGAATGACGAGCTCGTATCTGAAGTAACCTAACCAGAAGGCTCACCTGAGCCTCGTTCGCACGGATGAATCTCAACCCACCAGCTGGAAGAACCTGTCTCACATACTGCTGGTGTCATCTAGTCAGCACCTCAAGAGACATCATAAGTAGTTTTTACTGGCGGCAAGAGCAGTGTTCACGATCTACAATTAGGAAAATCACCTAGGCTGTTCCTGCTCCGTGTGGAGTAGTGGACTACAGCAAGTCGAGCAACCCAATACTTCCACATCAGTCCTGTGTTTAACTCCATGTCACTGGTGCCCCCTCACTCAGAGATGGCTCTGTATCCTTATCCAAAGGCACCGCACAGATGGCAGAGCCTGCCATAAGGGTCTTTTGTCTGTCTTGCAATTGCAAGGGAAACCCCGTTTGCCTTTTTTCCTGGGCACTATCCTATACTTACCAGGACAGACCCATTTTACTCTGCCAGAGTAGGGTGCGTAGGACCACTAGTGGGAGAAGTGTCACTCTTAGTGACTGTGAGGAACACAGGCTCTGCCCTCAGGCCTGCCCTGGCTGTGAGCTGAGGGGGAGATGAGCCGTTGTACTTCATCACCAAAGCTGGGAGATTTCATCCCCACATTAGTGAACTTGAACTAAGCCAGTCTGTTAACAACATTGTAGGAATTTTGGAGGTAGAAAGAACCTTGGAGGAAAAATCTTAAATTTTTCATGCCCTTAACTGAAAATATTCTTCTACTTTAAAAATGTCAACATTGAATTCCTCAGGGGACAAAAGAGGCTTCAATCTTGAACATGGCTACTTAAAGATGGAAACCGTGCTCATCCTTGCCTAACCTTCTTGATGACGTGTAGAGCCACTAAATAGAATTTCTAGGTGTTATGTGGAAGTGGCAACTTCTCATCCCACAGCTAACTCTTCCTTTTCACCTTGTAAAAAAAGAAAAAAAAAAGACAGCAATTTAGCGCCAATTTACAATAGATGAGTAATATTCAAATGAAATGCAAACCAAGATGAAAATTAATACCTACTATTTTGAATCAAAACTCCCGGGTACTTTTTAAAAATGATACATTACATTTTCTTGTCAAATTTTCCTTTTCTCTCAAAGAAGATTCTAAAAAATATCACAAAAAAGTGACTTGTTTAATGAATTTTGTTAAAATACTGACATTGGTGGAACAAGCAACTTTGCTCAATAAAACGTTGCTGCTATATAAAATATGAAATGCAGGAGCCTTTAAATATATACCCCATGAATTTTGAGAGCAATTAGACTGAAAGAATTACTCCTTATGAGCACAACAAGAAAAAGAGCAGTTCACACATAGTGAATCACCACTGCCTGACAGTCTCAAATTATATTCGTTCACTGACACTTAACACATTTTTCTGTAACAGTATTTCTTTTGAGGAAAGATTTTTACAATAGTTCTATATTTAAAGAAAAGGTGCAAAGTTAGTATAGAGAATTTCTACCTCACCCTACCCCGTGTCCCTTTCATTCCAAGCCACCAGGACAAATTTGTCACAACTGGGAAACCAACAGCAGTATTAACTGAACTCAACTGTTAATTCATATATCAGTTGCTTTCTTCTTCAATGTCCTTTTCCTGATCCATTCTAGGTACCCTGTTAGGTTAGTCACTGTATCTATCTTGCCACTCTGGTCTGTGACAGTTTTTCAGGTACAGGTTTCCTTATCCCTAATTACCTAGAAGTTTTGAGGCTCACTGGTCCTAGTTTTGCAAAACCTCACTCAGTTTGGGTTTGCTTAATGCCTTTCTCCTGGCTGCACTGGCCTCATGGTCACTAGGCTGGAAAACCACAGAAGCAAAGTGTTACAGTAGAGAACACACACTATCAACATAACTTGTCACCGATGACACTACATTTGATCGCCTTGATGAGACAACATTCTCCAGGTCTCTACTCCAAACTGCAGATCCCAGGCCCCTTTGCTCTGTGCTTTGGAAGTCTCTACGCATAGCTCAGCAGGGGCTGGGGTGAAGGGAGGGGCAGGTGAGGTGGAGGAATCCTGAATTGCACCTCCCAACATGGGCTGCCTACGTGAAATTCCTGTGCAAGGAAATTTTCTCTTCTGTATGTATTTATTACATAATTTATTTGTATTAATATAGACTTGTGAGGACTTTATTTTGTGACTTAAGTCATAGTCCAATATACTTTACTGTAGTTACTTTTTTGCTAAAATTGTTCCAGCTTTGGCTGCTATGAGTAGTCATTTACTTTTCAAATGTATATTCCTATATATTCCTATACATAAAAATTTTTGAAGCTATCTTTTTATTTTTTCCCCATAATTTTATTGATAAAAAAATAGCAATGAGATGGTTTCAAATCAAATCGGTAGGACAGTTTCAATAATTAACACACTGCATACATTCTTCTTAGTGGTTAATTACAATACAAGATGCAGACTTGATATCCTATTTACAAACACCATTAGAACAAATCATTCTATTCATTAACAGAACGTAACTATATATCTATCCTAACCACGTTGAATACACAGA
>NW_004524588.1:19826076-19830800 GCF_000260255.1 Octodon degus
CTGCTGCCCTTGAGGGTGAACCTGTTGTGCCCCTGTGGTGAGATGTTCTACTCCTTGACTAGCTGGGTGATTCTATCCTCTACCCTCTCTGTAGAGATTGCAGCTGCAGGGTTACACCCCAGGCCTGTATGCCAGGCCTGAGCTGAGCCTGGAGGGGACAAGGTGGAGTAGCGGGGAGAGGCAGCTCTCCCACACACTCACTGGGTCTGGGCTAGGACTGGGCCTGGGTGTTTCCAGAACATGGCAGAAATTCCTACTCGGTGGGAGGGGTGGGGGAGGTGGCGGAGTGGTAGAGGGCGTCCCAAGGTGGTGGAAGATGGACTCACTCACACTGTGCCTTGGCTGGGACCCGGAGTTGATCCCACGGGTGCAGGGTAGCCGGAAGCTCTTCCACACACTCACCGGACCTGGGCTAGGACTGGGTCTGGGGGTTCTGGAACACAGCAGAAATTCCTACTCGGAGGGCGAGGTGGGGGAGGTGCTGCAGAGTGGTGGAGGGTGTCCCAAGAGGGTGGAAGAGAGTCTCACCCACGATGCGCCTGGGCTGGGACCAGGAGTTGGTCCTGCCGACACAGGGTTGCCCAATGCTCTCCCACACACTCACTGGATCTGGGCTAGGACTGGGTCTGAAACTATGTTTTTAGAGGTGACTAAATTTTTTTTTGTTTTATTGGAAATTAATCTTTATAGTTTAGAATATCTTACTGATAAAAAAGAGACAATTTATTTTTAACTTTATGTGTCCATAGTTAATTAGAAATAGATGAATATTTTTCCTTGTTATTCAAATTGGAAAAATCTACAATAAAAGTTTTAAGGAATGGTTGCGCTTCACCACAAAAGTCCTTTTCCAGAGTGATGTCTCTGAAGGTGCTGGATCAAAGATGTACTTTATGGTTAATTAACCACTAGGAAGAATGTATGCAATGTGTTAATTATTGAAACTGTCCTACCAATTTGATTTGAAACTGTCTCATTGCTATTTGTTTCTCAATAAAATTATGGGAAAAAAATAAAAATAAAATACAAAAGTAAAAAAAAAAAAAGATGTACTTCATGACACCAAGAAAAAAGTGCAACAAGATTTAAGGAGGGGAGTTAGGTGCAATATTTAAGTGGAAAGTATAATTTTGTGGAGCGTTTTTCCACCCTGAAAGTCACAACCTCTTAGTCCACCATGAGCCCAATTTAGTGGATCAGTTCACTCTTCCTAAACTGAAAATTGAGAAATCGGAACTATTCTAAGAAAGTAGGATAGAAAACATCAAAGTGCATATATAGTCAAGGTTCTCCAGAGAACAGAAAGATTAGGGGGCAAATCTAGAGATATATTAAAATAAATATCTACATCTCCATAGTGAATAGATAAATGATGGATAGATAGATAATAGAGAGGGAAAAGATGCATAGATGAAGATAGATGATAGATACATAGATGAGGGTAGATGGTCGGTAGGTAGATAGATAGATAGATAGATAGATAGACAGACAGACAGACAGACAGACAGACTCTTTAAGGACTAGCTAGTCCAAAAGCTGCAGCGCAAGCCTCAGGCCAGTATCATAGGGGAACAGCTATGCTGCCATGTGCTGGCAGAATTTATTTTTGCCTGACCAAGGCCAGTTTTTTCCAGTAATGCCTTCACCTGATGAGATGAGACCCACACCCATTATAAAGAATTATCCATTTTAGCCACAACCTACTGATTTAAATGTTAATTTCAACTAAAAATGCCTTTACAAAATCATATAGAACAATGTTTGGCCAGTGTCTGAGTACCATCACCTCCCAAACTGGGACATAAAATTAACATCACAGTACATGTCATGGGCTGTGTACTTCCAGGAGACCCTTCAAGGGCACATGTAGACATTAATCAGTGCCTATCACGATGTCTCAGACAGAAAAGGCACCTAGCGACTACTTGCTAGAGGAATTGCATCCCTCAGTTCCACTCACAGACAAGGATAAGAATGGCTGTTATTTTTTCAGTGATCCTAGAATGGTATTTTGGGTTCATTTCCCTCAGATTCTTGTAACAACTCTACAAAGTAGGAATGATCATGTAATAAACACAGAAACTACTACTCAAAGAACTTTGGCATCATGCCCGTGCTTATCCAGCTGGCAAACTACAGAAATGTAAGGCCTACCTGTGAGTCTTCAAAGCCCACCTGTCCTCTACATCAAGAGCCGCACCTGGGTCCAACTCCTGTGCCTACTGCAGGCAAAGCGAGAGTCCCAGGTGGGCTCGGGCACGGAAAGAGCCTCGCAGTGTGAGCAGGACGCGCCAGGCACACTTGGCATCTTGGCTCTGCTGTCATCACACGCTCCAGAAGTGACACACAAGATGGAGTGAGCAATTTACCCAAGGTCACTGTGCGACATGATACGGATGGAATTTAAAATTCACCAGTTCTCAGCACTGCATATGAAATTGCACTGTTGGTGCCTTTGAGGATCTCATTAGTGCTAGTGGTCTAGCCTGGTGAGGGGAGAGAAAATTAAGAAAATATAACTTTGCCTGGTAAAAGACGAGAGGTGATGTCATTTTATGCGTGTTTATTTTCTCCAAAGCTATCCTGATGTCTTTTGCACAGCTCCATCTTTATACATAAAAGCTTAGCTAGATGCTGTCTTTCGACCTGATGCTTCAAGACCAACCTATAAAATGATTATTTTAGTAGTGTAGCCAAGAAAATAATACCCATGCAGGAGATCTGAAATATATTCACCTTATCTCAAATTGAATTCCACCATAAATTCCTAGGATATTTCTTTCAAGCCCTATGGAAATGTTTTCCCTCCGTTTGTTAGACCATAAAAATAGATATCTATTTAATCCTGTGTATCTCTTCCTAAGCAGTGGCTTATTAACGTAAGAAAGGCACTGCAGTTTCCCAGAAAAAGGTTATCTGCAGCCACATTTCTGTATCCTTTCCCTCCTCATTGGTATTCTAGGCTGTGAGAAAAGTGCTGTTTTCTCTTATGGCATGTGAGAAATGGCATGTGCACACCGTGAGAGGGACTTTAGCACGTGTCAAAGCGCTACGTGTTCACCTTAGTGACCACAGAACTTTGCAGGCAAGCCAATTTATCTCCTTAAATTTCTGAAGGTAATTTTCAAAACACAAACTCCATATGATGTGGAAAATACTGATAGTGTTGGCTGGATTCACTAAAGATCCCTAAAGTTTCAAATATAGGACATGGGGCCCGCTATTGCCACCTTGAAAGTTTGCCCGATACGCACCCCTGGCTTAACAGTTATGTTTCAAGCAAATAAGATAGATGGTACTGCTACACAAAAACATTACTTCTATGTCAGGATTTCTTTTTGATTTGAAATATGAAAATATTATTAAAACTGGTATAATTTTCACTTGGAAATCTTCACTGTTTTCTATTTCACTATCTAGGAAATCTCACAGAAAAAAAAAGATCACAGAACAACGGAGAAAAGAGTTGTCAATGGGGGAGAACTTCCCCCAGACATGCTTGCTCTCAGGATTCCCAGCTCAGCCTCCTTCCCAGAGACTCCAAGGTGATGGTTCATTTTGGAAACTCACCCCTGTACCTCCTATGGGCACTTCACCATGGATTCTTTGTTACAAACACATAAATGAAAAGGGGAAAAAATTTACACGCCACTGGATTTATTCATTTAAAAAAATACATGCATTAAACAATACATGAATAAGTGCAGGGTCCTCAGCTCTACAGTTACTATACTTCTGAGATGAGCTGCTCACTTAAGTGATGGAAAAATTATCACTAAGATATTTGAAGCAAGATTTCAGAGAACTTGGAAACTAATTTACAATAAAAGGGCCAGGTAGGTAGAGAGGACCGTACAGAATACTCTGTTCTCCTGTTCATTTAAGGCTAGTGCTGACTTTATAATTCCAGTTCCTCCCTCCTAAATCAAGATCTGAAAATAATCATCCTGCTACTAAGAACAGCTCTTTAAAGTTTTTAATTTAAAATTTAAACTAGCAAGTAATGTATATATTTCTCATTTTAAAAATTCAGCTGTATTCCGATAAGGTTAACATTCCTACATTTTTATGAAGTCCAAAGTTAAATGGTCTCAAAGCTGGTTCTAGTCAGTATTTCCTCTCCCTTCTTCCAATCACCTGAGCTACGCCGTGTCCAGAAGCCATGTCCTGGCTTCCAAAGGATCTTGGGCTTTGTGTTGTGTGGATCAACCTTGCTCATTCTGGTAGAATTTTCTAGACTATAATGAGATGCAGAAAGAGGACCCTGGCAGCTAAGTCTCGAGACATGTGGGAGTCAGGAAGGAAAGAAGCAGGCGATGAGGAGAACACGATCCGTGGCGAGGCAGACGCAGACGCACAGAAGGGACAATGGCTCCTGGGAACCTGGAAAAAAGAGGAAGGGAGCAAGGATGGAGATCGAGCAAAGGATTTTGCTGGGGCTGCACTTTCTGATGCGTGCGCCAGACAGGCCTCACACTGTGTCCCCACCTCCCGCCACCACCACGAGCTCCCAGGAGGCCGAGGCTCTGCCTCTTAGGGCTTCTGAGCCCACCGAGCCCTTCAGTCAATTTGATGACCAGATCCATTGAGGAGTATGAGCCCAACGAGTCATGAATTCAATACACCTGTTTCTCGTTCATTAAATAAGGGTACCATGGTGGCTAATACATTGTGCTAACTCGAGACATCTGAAGTTTGGCTGAATCTGACAGGCAATTGCATGG
>NW_004524588.1:19831044-19843349 GCF_000260255.1 Octodon degus
GGGGGGCGGGGAATGAGGGACAGGGGCTGGGGGCGTGCGACGGGGGGTGGGGGCGGGATGGCATGGGTCCCCCGCGCTAGGGCAGAGAAGGGCCACCCTGGAGTGGCTCAGCGCAGAAAGAGTGCATGAAAGTGTTGAGGAAGGCTTCTGCCCGCCACTTCCTTGGAGGAGCTTGGCTGCGTAGCCTCGCCACTTCGGAGAAGCCGCTATTTTGGAGGAGCTCGGGTCTTCGCAGTCAGCGTGGAAGGCAGAGAGAGGCTGATGGACGCGCAGCGGCTGCTCCTCGTCTGCTCTCCACCGCCCTGAACGTCTGCCTTCGGCCCTGCCGCCAGCCGAGCACGGACTGAAACCGCTACTAACTGTGAGCTAAATAAACCCTTCCTTCATTTTGGGTGTTGGGTAATTTGTCCCAGCAACGAGTAAAAAGTAACTGAGACAGGTCCTAAAGAAAGTATAACCCAAAACTAATAATAAGCAAGCCTTGATAGAACTAAAATATATAAATTTTTGTTTCTAAGCTTCTGTATCTACTTTTGGACATGAAGACATTTCCTTTATTCATAGATTTATTGAGTTTTACTATGTCTTTATCTGACTCGATCCTCATAGTGATAGATGCTATTAATTCCACTTCCTGGTAAGGACACGTGGGCACAAGAGATTAATTCCCTCAAGATCCCTCAGCTAGAGAGTTTTAGGCTGGGGCTTAGGTCCTGCTCTGTGTCACTCTAAGCCAAATATTTCTAGTCAAGGTAGTTACTACCAGCACAACCAATGAATGAATAAATACATGAAATATGAATGCATGGTTCTGGCACAGCTGATTCTTTTTGTTTGGTGTGGTTCTTCTGAAGGTCTACATTTGTAGATAAGATTGCTTATCCTGTTCCAAAGTTAAATGCCTAAGCAAGCCTACAACAGAATTGTACTTGGAGAAGGCTGAACTGTATCCTGTTGGCAACATGTTCAACACAACTTCCAAAACTGACTTCAGATCAGCTATGTCAGCCGACCACTGGTGTTTCAAGGGCCTTGGAGATTTTCTATTTTTGTGCAAAAGCAAGTCGGTAACTTCTTCTTGACAAGAGTGTGGTCAGCCCCAACCACAGCCTCCTGAGATTAGTCACCTGTCCTTCAATTCAATGCCCTTCATTTACTCATTTAGACCATCCATGCCATTTTTGATTGTGTATTCCCACACCAGGCTCTCTAAAGTATGGAGACAGAGGTCTGTGGTATTCTAAGAGCCCACCCAGCAAGTGGGACCAACAATTCTTGGGTCAAAGAAACCAAACTGAGCCAAGAGTTTGGACACATCATCCAGGTGCTCTCACTGTATTACAAAAGAGGAAAGACTGGAGACTTTTGTCACCAATAGGTCTGGCACAATTAGGTCCATATGTGTCATTTTGCATGGGTAAGAGAGTACCTTCTTAGATTTAGATTTAGAATTAGGTTTAGATTTAGAATATTGTTTTTATCTTCCATATTAAGCATGCCAAAAATTTCTCTGTGTAAAGGAATTGATTGCCGCCTCCCACCTCTTACCTCCACCTGAAATTTAAATTGTACCTCACCACAGCAGCAAGAGAAGAGTGAAAGGATTTGGAGAGCAGGTGAAAGGCTCTCTCCCCCTTTGCCTTGGCTGGGGGCCACAGCAGGGAATGATGCACACCCCATCCATCCACGCTGCGCTCTTTATCCATGTGGACAATCCCTTCGAGTTGGGCAAGGTTGCGTCTTGCCACTATCTGTCTAAAACCAAACTGTGAAAGATGAGGTTTGCGTCTTAGCTCCTCCTCACTGTTTCCTCTTTAGCTCCCATGCCCTTCCCTCCTAGATGACTAGCTGCCTGTGTGTGGGTCGTGTGTGTGATCAGCGGCCAGTAGATCCACCCTGACTCCATGCTTTGTGCGGTGTGTGGTCTTGACAGGTTAGTTCCTTTTACATCAGACTCCTGACTGTAAAATGATGACAAGAACATGCTTCACCTTTTGGGGTTCTGAGTCCTTACTGTAGTAAATGTTAGCTGTGTTCACTGCTATGCTCACTACAATGGCCAAGTGGTTGTCCAACTACCCAACACCCAAATCACAGGAATGTCTTGCTCACCCTCCTAGAAAGGTTAGTGGATTCGCTGCTCAGCTCCAATGATCCAAAAGGTTACACAGCCCCACCCCTTCAGTTTCAGATGACTGAGCCAGAGGCACGGAGACAAGGTCCAGTGCTCATAGGTCATTATACAAAAACTGGAGGCAGAAACTACAGCCCTCTGCTTTCTGAGCCAGTGCATCTTTCTCTGCACCAACTGTCTGATTAGCTTTCTCAGAGACCAGCAGGTTTCTGCCATCCAATCTTCAATCATGAACAATTTCAATCAGGTGTGTGCATCGGCAGGATTATAATCAGCTGCTAGGAAAGAGCCCTGATTGATCAACTCGTTTTCATCTTCTTCCTAACATGCGATTAATGAGACAAACATTTTGGACTCAAGGATTGGCAGCAGTGAAGTCCAAAAGGGGGTTTCTTGATGGGGGAGGGAGCCTAGAGCAGACCACCTCTCCCATTTCCCCAAAAGGCAAGCTTCCTAAATGATCTCCAACATTGCTGAAGCCAGGAACAGGGAAACAAATCTCTCAGCCTAGGAATTATTTCCTCTGGTGTTGTACAGTGAAGCTATTTTGTCTAGATTAATCTCATCTCCCTTTGAAAACTGTTTAAATCTCAATTCTTTGGCAAGATCTTTTCCCCAACTTTTACACTGAGTCTTCCCTGGCATTTAATGATCCCAAGCTGCCTGAATGTATAAACCACCATTGCTTCTGAGAGACATGTTGTGGACAGATTATGTTTTCAGTTTTTCTCTAATGACATTTTTCTAAGTAATTATATGCATCATCCGATCAGTGACATTAAAGGGAAGAAAAAAAAAACATGTTCATTGTCTTGCTCTTTTTCTGACTCCTTAAAATAGATATTAGCACTAACAGCCTTTGCTTCTAATAAAAAAGTTTTCAACTATAAATTTCCCTCAAAATGCAACATGGATATACTATATATCCTTTCCAAGTTTACACAGGAGAATTATGAAAATCAACTTTGTGCTAAGCCATAAAGGAACTCAATAAATTTCAAAGGATGAATTATTTTTAAAATAATGTAATTAAGTAAGAAATCAATAAAAGGTAACTGAAACAACTCTAGATATTTGAAAATTTCTAAAATATATGTTGTACAGTTGTTGAGCACAGTGTCTTACACAAGCAGTTCATTAGATCAAGCCTATTTTTGAGCTAACCAAATCATCAATGTTTGTTCCGAGAATAAAACTTATAAAGGCAAGAAAGCTGAAGATATCAAGGCAAGAAGCAAAGCTCCCACTATCTTGGAAGAACTTCCGGGCAGAGTGAGTGCCCATGGGGTACCCGTGCTCATCTAGTGTCTGATGGCTCAGAGAGACAGAACAAACTTTTACTTTGTGGCCTTTATATCTTTTAAATAAATTTTCTTGTACCAAATCTCTTCCATTCATGTGTTATTCTTCACCATGGAACATGACCCCAGCATTCTGGTAAAAGTACCAAGAGAGAAGTATTGAAATTTCCCATTATGATGGTAGATGCGTCATTACCTCCTTTTTTGCATATACCACTTAATTATATATTTTGAAGCTATGTTATATACCTAGGTTTCAAATTAATTCACTGGCCTTGAAAATTGATTTATTTATCACATGCAGTATTCCTCTTTGTTTCTACTAATGCTTTCTGCTTCAAATTCTGTAAGATCTAATGTGTTTTGACAGCAACAGCTGTTTATTGGAATTTACTTCCTTGATATATAATTTTCCATCCTCTTACTTTCAACTGTTTTGAGTCTTTTAATTATGCCTCTTGTAAACACAGTGAGCTAGATTTTTTAAATAAATTCAAATTGAATTTTTAATCTTTTGATTTACAGAAAGTTACAAATATTGTAAAATTCCTACATACCCTTTCCCCAGATTCCTCTCACATTAATGTACTGTGTAAAAATGATGTATGATGTGTCTGTCAACAATGAGAGGTTAACATTCATACAGAACTTATAACTGAACTACAGACTTAAGCTTTTATCAGTCTTCCGCTAATATTCTTCTACTGTTCCAGAATCTAATTCAAATACTATGCTCCAACTTGGACCTTTGTCTTTTAATTACAAGGCTTAACTTTCCACTTATAATTTGCAATGCTCATAAAATTATTTTCACCATCATATTTTGTGATTTTTTTTTCCAATAATTTTTTTGCCACTTAAATATTTTTTTTTTTATTTGAGCCATTCCCATTTGTGGAAGCTAAACAAGTACTTTTATGGCCTGTTAGTCATTACTCACAGGTTTTAGTAGGCACAAATAATGAGGTCTAGCCTTAGGCACTGTTGACTCTGATTACACTGTTCCTAAAATCCGTGTTAATATTCCTATGTATTTTAGTTCTGTTCTCTTTTCGGTTTATGTGGCCCCATTCGGTTTACGTGGCTCCATTGTTCTGCGTGTATAGCATTTAGCCAGCTGGAGCAACAAATCACACTTTCTTTGCACAGCGCCCTCCCTTGAGAACTGCTTTCTGGGATGCTTCTTCCCCATCTACTTGAAATAATTCCTTTGGTAAGGACTGATTATTGGCAAATTGAACCAGTTTTTACCTTAGGAATAGTTTTACATTTACGCTTAAAACAGAGGTTTGAGTATAAAACTCTTGACTAGGGCCTACCACATAGCTCAGCAGATTAAAGCACCTACTTAGGTAGACGTAGAGGACAGTGGTTCGATCCCTGGCATACTGTGCTGCCCCTGCCCCTGGGACTTGCTGAGACAGCGAGTGAGACTGGGCATGGTGGTGGGCACCCATAATCCCAGCACTTGGGAGGCTGAAAACAGGATGATCACTATGAGTCTGATCTGTGTAGTGAGACCCTGTAGACCCTCTATAAATACATAAAAAATAAAATTAAATTAAAAAATTCTTGATTAGCAGTTATCTCTCTCAAGTTTCTAAAGCTGTATTTCACTGACCCCATTCTTCCTTCACTGCTGTTGGGAAGTCTGCTGCTATTGACTTGTTCTTTCGCCGATACCTATCTGTTCTCTCTGTGTGTAAGTATAACCATCCCCCTTTGGTGTTCTGCAAGTTTGGAGACATTTTTACATTTATGTATCCTGCTTGGAATACTTTAGGATTTCTATCCTTACAGCAACCTTGGATTTTACCAAATATTACAGCAAATTTGTGTTTACCTGTTAGGGGAGTTGTTATTCGGAGTTTGTGGTGGGAAGGGTGAGTTGAACAAAGGCAGTTACTCCTGGTGACAGGTTTACAGCTCTGAAGGTCTGCTTGGCCTGACCTCAGGTAAGGAGGGGCTGTGAAGCTGCAGGCTGGGTTGGTAAAGGCAGGAGCGGGGGGAGTTGGGGCGTCCAACAGCCAGACGGAGCAGCAAGGCCCAGAAACTGCTGCAGTCTTGTGGTTAAAGGCTGACCAGCGTGAGAACCTGGCCTCACCCGATGGCTGCGCTGGGGGAGGCCACAAGCCAGGGTGCAGGATCTGTGTGTCTCACTACAGCTGAGTCATTAAGTGCTTAATTTCTTCACATGTTTGAATTTCTTATTTTAAACTATTTAAATTCTTTCACATTCTCAGGTGTCCTTGCTTCTACTCTTGCCTCTCATATGTTCTACTACTTTATTTTGGGATCCTACATAATTCCCAATAGTACCAATTAGATTCATATTAGCACACTTGCCTTTCTCCTCTCTGTAGCCCTCTTCCTTTTTACATTTTCAACATCTGTAGCACTTTTGAGTAATTTTTCATGTCTCTTTTCTAGTTCATTGATTTTTGTTTCAGGTGTATCATTTGCTCTTCAACTATTCCTTAAATGTTTAACTTTCAGGGCTGGCCAAATAGCTCAGCAGATTAAGGCAACTGCTTAGGCAGACGCAGCAGCTGGAGTTCGATCCCCAGCATGCTGTGCTGACCCTGCTCCGGTGCACGCTGAGACAGCGATTGAGACTGGGCGTGGTGGTGCATGCCTGTGATCCCAGCTCTTGGGAGGCTGAAAACAGGAGGATCACTGCAAGTCTGTCTACGTAGTGAGACCCTGTAGACCCTATACTAAAACACAAAATAAACAAATTTTTAACTTTCAAATTACTTATAACGAGAAGTCCTGTTTGGTTCATTTTCCAGGCGTATTATGTTTTATGATCTCCAAAATTTTTACTCCTTTCAATCCTATTGAACCAAATTCAAATTTTATAATCCACAATTGGTGATTCTAACATATATTTGTAGAACTGTTCCTACTCAGTGTGTGTGTGTGTGTGTGTGTGTGTGTGTGTGTGCCATGCTGTGAGTCAGTATTTCTACTCCTATTAACTTTATCACTTCAGCTTCTTCAAGGCCTGGATGAGGATGCATTCATTAAGAGAGGGCGTGATGTCTCATGAATTGCCACAAACAGTATGAACTGAGGCTCTAAATCTGGCAGAAAGCAAACCTGTAGCTAAAAGATCAATTAACTAAATGGTTGCATTTTCTTCTCTTAAAAGCCAAGATGGGTAAATTATCCTGGAAATAACTCCTTTTCATCCTTGTACTGTAGTTGTCATCCTTTGGAGTCCTTTGTCATCCTTCCTATTGTTGTAGGCAGCTGAGTTAGATGGAAACATTCTAGGCATTTGCACAGGGCAAGGCCCTCAGAAGCAGCCACAAAGAGAGACAGGCTACCTCACCACTGTGGGAGAGACAGACACTCCCTCTGTGGGCCAGATCCCAAGGACAAAGATCAAACAAATGCTGACCTCCCTGAAGATGAGCATCCACTGGGATTGCTCATCTCGAGGAAGCCAGGAAGAGTCGCTAACCCAACCCCCTACAGGAGACACTCCTGCTATGTGACTCACTTCCCCATTTGGTCCTGGATCTAATCAATTTTTCCTGAGCAATTGTGCTTGTAATCTTATTGGTTCACCAGTGTTTTGTCCCACCTCCTGCGCACCTTGTGCTTTCCCATGTTTTCCACCTTAGGCTGCCTCACCTCATGGTTTTGCTGTATAAAAATTCCCAGAAAAGGCAAGTTCCTTGGCAACCCACTGGGGTACCCTTCTGTCCCTGTCTCAGACAGGAGCTCTCTTTACCAGTAAATATATTCTGCTCTTACCTCTGTTGGTCCTAGAATTCATTCTTTGGTCTTGGAGAACACGAACTCAACCAGGAACCTTTCAGGCTGGGTGTTTCATTCCCCTCTATCACTGCGAGGGCTCTTCATCTTTAGACAGGACAGATACATTGTCTCCTGCTCTCTCCTTTGCCTGCATAGCTCTCAGATCATAAAGTGAAGGCCACAAAGGCCAAAAGTGGACTTCAGAATGAGCTCTGTAACTCCATGCTAACCTCATCGGTTTAAGAACCTAATGCTGTCTTCCCACCTGGTAGCGCATCTGCAAATACTCCAGTTATGTGGCCCATCGTGTGTAGTTTCCAGTAGGTGTGTTGTTTAAGATACTAGGTTGTGATACATACTAGAAACAGACATTAGCAAACCTTAAGCTTTTTTTTTTTTTTTTTTTTTTATTACCACGGATCAAACTTGGGACCTTGTGCTTGCCAGGCAAGCAGTTATTCCACTGAGGTATCTCCCTGGCCCCTCTTAAACCATATAGGCTCCAGCTAGAAGCACTTTTCCAAACCTTACCACCTTCTTACGTCAGTGTTTGAAAATTGAATTATATTTCAAATTTTATGGTAACATCTCACATAGAACAGATTATATGCCAAATCTTCTACATTACCTGATGCCTAATTATTAAACTTTCCAACTTATTAAAGCTTATATCACTGCTTTTGTTTTCTAGGAGTTTCTTAACAAATTACAAGAAGGGAACAAAAGGTTATGAATTTTAGGGATTTTTTTTTAGTAAAAGACACTTTGTCAGTAAGCACCCTCGGAATATTCTTCCTTGCTTACTTATCCTATGTTTCTTGCTGCTTCCTGACAGGGCTTGCCTACATGGGATCTATCATTCCTTCAAGAATCCAATCAGTCAGTTACTTTGTGCTCTTCTCAGATTCGCCCCCTCAGGTCATTCTTCAGCTAACATCCTTTGTTGCAGCACTCTGATATCTCACTGGTGCACTGCATAGAATTTATTATTTCATTTCTAATTTTTCTCAGCATCAAATATAAGGTTTTTAAAAAAATATCCTCCATCTAACACAAAACCTGGCACGTGGTTGGCACCAACAACTATTACATGGACTCAGCAAATCAGTTCCTGCCTACAGATGTAGATATCTAGTTTAGTGAAAAGAAAAAGCCAACTAAAAGCTAATTTTGACTTTCTGGGCATTTGTGTTGTCTTTATTGACAGAGATCACTAGGTTGGTCAAAGGCAGTTCTGATCTGGGGGCTATGGAGCCATTAAGCTGCCTTCATTTCAAACTTAGCCACAGAACTTTTTAATTCAGCATTCATAGTTATGTTGAGGTCAGTGCTTACTCCACGTCGCCCAGATCAGACACTTCCCCAGTGTGCCCTTCTCAGCCACCAGATGCCGCATCTGTCTTCCACTTCATGCTGTCACGTCAGACACTTCCGTCTCCTTTAGATGTCACACAGGAAAACTTCTGAGAACACTCTTTTCTAGACCTAAGACCATCATTCAAGTGACTGAATACAAAAGCTTTGGGCATCTGGAGAAGCCTTAAGTCTTCTTCCATGAAAGGAGAAAAATCCTTTCTTTCTCCCCTAACTCACCAATCCCTTTTTGGAAGTGCTGGCAGATCCTTCTGCCTGCCCTGTACTTCTGTCTGCACATCTCTGATCAGGGCCTCATTACATTGTTTAGCCAGATGTTCAAGTTGGTGAGTCTGTATCAAGAGCACCTCGTAGGGCTATCGCTAGGCGTCTTCACAAGGATCTGGGAATGCAATTGTTTCTCCGACTCCAAAGCCAGGACAGAGCCTTTCTCTTAAGGCCTACACTTCCAAATTCAATGTTTTAATTGCAAATTTTGCTGCATTCTTTCTCTTTTAGCTACAAAGGAAACTTCTAGAACATTTTATTTTCTCTTTTATACATTCTGCAGAGCAAGGTTTCCTAAATACACAAAGATAAATTGCAAGTTCTTTGAAAAACTGGAGATATAAATTGGTGTCTGGTTCAGCATAAAAGCAATCTCGCAGCTGTCCGCAAAGAGCAATCTGAGGAATCTGTGAGCACTCCAGGCTTTCTGAATTCGGTTCCATTGTGCCATGTACTGGTCTTGTAATATTTGAAATGATTCAATTACACTACTTTCATTTTTCCCTAAAGAAAAATAAAGCCTTACCTAAGAGTAAGTCATGCTTTCTTGCCTAAATGTTCTACTTAAGCAAGTATGAGCTAATGTGTCCTTGTAGCACACACAGGAGTGAGAAGTAGGTATCTGAGGAGGTCTTTTACGTAAAAGATAACAGGAATGGATCTGGATGATTTTCCTCTATGACATTGAGATATTCCATTAACCTTTTTTCCTTACTAAATGACCTGAGTGATCTCTAAATCCTTCCCAGTTCTGACATTCTAAGACATGATTTAGTTTGTTAAGACATCAATTTTGACTTCTGTACACACGGAGTATCAACATAAGTTTCCTAGGGAAATTTTAGGAGTGTCTCAGAAAGTTAAGAAATGATATCAGCATTGCCCTAGAAAGATTTGATTTTGTTCTTCTCATCTAGCAAGGTACATCTTAGTATCGAGTTTGTGGGAAGGCCAAACACCTGCTACCATCTTGCTTATGCACCCTTCTAGTGGAGCCCTAACCATGGAAGCAACATAGCTGATTCATAGTGTTGGCTCTGGCAGGATGTGAACCTCTGTTCCTTCCATCTCCACAATTCCTAAGTCTCAAGTAGTGCTAGCACACGTCAATGCAGCATTACTGTCTCCTACACTATTATAAAACTGTGAAGAGGTGTAACTCTTAGACTTTGCCTTGGAATTGAAATGGACTCCCTTGAGAAGCATGAACTAAGAAACACTCTGAATGTGATTTTCAGCATAAGCCTTGAAATATCCTCGTGCCTGAATGCCTAATTAGCCTGTAAATACTGGTTGAATAAATCAATGACTAAATGAATGAAAGGCTTATTTCCTGCATAGCAGCACACATGATTAGGTGATGTAGAGTTTCATGGTGCAAATTAAGTTTATAATGGATTATTTTGTTCAAGACCTTCTAGAACTGTGTGCAGATCTTAGACATGTAGTCAGAGTACAGGAAGAAAAGGGACTAATGTGGATGTGGAGAAACGGTATCTCTACAAAACAAAAAAACTGTTTTGAAAATCTCTATGTACCTGTGCTTAGTGTTTTAGATGTATGCCATACTAAAGTTCCTAATTTACACATAAATCAGTTGTTTTGACCTGAAGTTCCCTTTTTGTTTCAAGCTACACTGGAGAAAAGCAACAACTGTATTTGATTTTCTCAAATATTAAGAACTTCATATAAGACAAACACGGTAGAGGTTACATAAAATATAGGCTGAAAAGGTGACACTTACTATCACACGGATTTTATTAAAATGAGAAACAAGATCCTAGAATGAACATAGATATATCTGTACAGAGTAGAATGTTATTGAGAAATTGTAAGTCCCTTAAAATCGAAGATTTTAAAGGACTGAAGAGAATTGGCCAGAGCTGGATGAAGTGGGCTGGAGCATCAGTGATAAGACAGGTGGAACTTCCTGAATGGGACATCCGATGAGAGCGTCAGAAAGATAAATGGTGAAACTGGGAGGTGAGTTAATACTTACATACGTAGCTGACCCCTCTCAGAAAGTAGGACTCAAGACCAGGTGTGGACAGGGGAGCTGCTTCTGCTCTTTGGTTATTCTAAACAGTAGATTAACACAAGGTAAATTAATAGGGAAAAACAATTTTAATCACACATGTATACAATAGTCAAAGAAACAGCCAGATGATTGAGATTAATTTTTATTATGATTTTAAGTGTATAAATGTGTTAACCTGAGCAACAATTTGGTGTGTCATTTTGAGCTACAGAAAAAGTTTGGGGTTCATGACTTCTGGTGGGTGGTGGAGACAAATTATAGAAAGATGAGGGAAGAAATACACAGTGAATAAATGTGCCTGGGAATGCAGGTAAAGCCCTCTCAGGTCATAAAAGTTGTCTGAGATCAGCTTTCTTGTAGGTATGAAAGCATTTATTAATAAAAGTTACCTTTAGGGATATAAATTTACTCAAAGCAGAAATTTTTGAAGATTTTATTTTGGCAGTATCTCAAACACCCCGCTCAAAATAATATTCTAAAGCCATATTTTTTATGATGGGATATTCCAGTCTCCTTTAATCATATTTTGGAGATATGTGCCCACCCTGAAACTCATCGTCCATCTGTTGATTATTATGTAAAATTATATTAGAATTTGCACTGGATTAAATCACTAATGAAATTCTAGGTAGCAAATTTTCCTCAGGAATTATTTTGCAATGCAGTCAGTTCATGCATATCAACCAACAAATACTTATGAGACTCACTCAAAGACTCTGTACACCTACACCTACTCCCTACCCCACTTGAGTTATCACTAGTCCTCATGACATCTGCCACTGTGTGGAGACAAGGAACAGAAAGTAAGAAATATTATCATAGAGAAGGTCAGAGGCCAAGAACTCTGACATTAGCCCAGTCACCCGAGTTTGAATTCCAACTCAGATATTTACTAGCCATGAATTTATTGAAAGTACTTAAAAGGCCTTCAAACCCTCAGTCACTTGCTTTGTTAGATGTGGGTGATTTTGTTGTTGTTGTTGTTGTTGTTGTTGTTGTTTTTTGTATTTTAGGGAAGTGTCTACAGGGTGTACAGGGTCTCACTACTAGATTGGACTCGTAGTGATCCGCCTGTTTACAGCCTCCCAAGATCTGGGATTGTAGGCACATACCACCACACCCAGTCTCAATTGCCGTCTCAGTGCACCCCGGAGGTGGAGCCAGCATGGCAGGCCTGGGAATCAAATCCCTGGCCCCTGTGCCTGCTTGCAGGCACTTTAATCTGCTGAGCTATTTGGCTGGCCCTAGATGCAGGTGATTATAGTGCTTATTTTGTAAAATTGCTGTAAGGATTCAATGTGAAAAACTTTGCAAAACTTAGCTCAGCATTTGACATATAGTTGTACCCAGTAGGGTTTATAGTTTGAGTTACTATTATAATATGGAAGACAATCCAGTTTACATTGAAAAACAGTTATAAAAA
>NW_004524588.1:19843674-19855625 GCF_000260255.1 Octodon degus
AGAAGACAGCAAGAGCAAAAAGATAGCAGCAGCAGAGAACAAGTCTCTTTCCCTCCCTTGTGTTGTACGCAGGGTGCCTGCCCCAGGGTGGGTGTAGCACTCACACCCATAATCCCAAGATTGGGCCATGAATCCATCATAAGCTCTGGAAACCTTCCCCATGACTGCGTTCAGCTTAGGGAGAGTGACATCTAGACAGAAACCATAACATAAATCAACTTACATAAAGAAAATTATTTATTTTGGTGCACAGTTTGGAAAGTTTCACTGTATGACCAGTGAATTGATTTTGTTACTTGTGCCTGTGGTGGGACATGGTGGGAGGCAGAGCAAGCCATTGGCTTCATGACCAGGATCAAAGAAGAGAGAGGAAGAGCCTGGAGAGCCACAGTCCCCAGTAGGTGGCCTCAGATCTCCCTTGAGGCCCCACACTGTAAAGGTTCTGCTATATCGCAACAGTGCCAAGCCTTCCCCACATGGACTTTTGTGGTTATCTTAGTCACTTCCTCATCACTGGGGCACCATGCACAACACCCACAATGTAAAGGACAAGAGATTTGCTTTGGCTCTTGGGTTTTAGAGGGTTCAGTCCATAGTCAGCCAGCTCCAAGTCAGAAATGGCACAGCAGAGAGGCATGCTGGAGGAGAGCTGCTCACAGCATGGTGATCAAGGGGAGCCAAGTGGGAGGATCTAGGGTGGAACCTTTCCAGTCTGTATCCCAGTGACCTGTCCCTTCTGCCCAGGCCCCACCTCCTAACAGCACATTGAACTGAGCTCATTCATGGATGATCCAACCGTATGCCAGAATCCTTGCCTGTGAGCATATGAGAATTGGGGGTAGGGAGCTATTCCAGATTTGAACTATGACATTCTACTGCTGGGCCCTGAAACACACATGGACATCTCTTTAGGCCAAATGCACTCAATCCATCTCTAGGAGTCATCAAAGTTTTAATGGCTCCAACATTGCTGAAAAGTCTAAGTTCAAAGTCTTCCCTAAGACTGAAGACAAGCTCTTAACTGTGAGCCCTTGTAAAAATTTTAAAAGGTTAAACACTTCCAGTGTCCAGTAACCCAGGGTAAACATCTGCATTGTAAAAGAGAAGGATATAGGCAGAGAAGGGAATTGGACTAAAGCAAGCTCTAAACCAGCAATGCAAACATGAAATCCAGTAGTTACCTATCTGGCAACTGGCACAAGTTGAGGCAAGATGTGAGCTCCAAAGGACTTGGGCGGCCCCTTCCTTCTGCATTGCTGGCTGTATCCTTCTTGGCCTCTCTCGTAGGTTGGCTCTGTCCACTCTCTGTGGCCTACCTCAGCAGATGTCCCATGTTCCTGGCATCTCCAACTTCCTAGGAGCTCAATTGAAATTTTGGCTTCACTTTCACAGCTTCATACATTGCCTCCTCAGTGATACCCGGCTTAGCCTTTCAGATATTCCTCTGAAATCTGGGTGGTAGCCTCTCTGACCCTGCAATTCTTTATTCTGCATGCCTGAAATTCCAGCACCATGTGGATGATGCCAAGGTCTGCCATCCAATTAAAAACAGTAGCCATGACTCTTGGGATCTTGGCTTCAGAGAACTCTGAGTATTTGTATGACTGAAAAATGTGACACAAATCCCAGGAAATCAATTGCTGAGGTAGCACTCATCAAGCAGTGGGGCCCAGGACTCTCTTCTCAGATGAAAGCCTTACAGTTTTCCACCTTTGAGCCTGTAAAGGATAGGATATTGCTGATTGCATAAGTGCTCTCATCTTTATCTTCCATAATGTCTTCATGCAAATACATGGCTTCTTCCTAATGCTATTCTTTTCAACGACATTCTCTCCTTTGCCTTAAATTGCAGGTGCTTCCTGGGGGTGAAAAGGAAAACTTTCAAATGGAACATTCGCTCCTGTTTCTCACTGAAAACTTGGTAGTAAGCCAGAAGTATCATGCTACAGCCTGGACTCCTGGCTGCTTTGAACATTTTTCTCCTAAATTAATTACTCCACCATTCATAATCTCAGTGTCTTACAAAGTCTGGTGACATTGGAAAAGTATAAGCAAATTTTCAGACAGAATGTAACCTGCATGGCCTTGAGTCTAATTGCCCATGGAGACCTGGTTCACAACTGAACCCTCCTGAGGCTGGTAGTTGCCATCTGTGTTGCTCGTAGCATTCTGTTCTCCTTAGCACTGACCGGAATTCCTCATCAAGTTGAGCTTACAGCATCCTAGAGCTTCTCTGTCCCATATCTAGAAATCTTCCTAAACTCCACCCATAAACTAGTTCCAAAGATCCTAAATTACACTGTCAGTACAGTCACAGCGGCAGACCCACTTCCCTCACACCAAAATCTGTCTTAATCTCTTTCTCATAACTAGTACGTAACATCTGGCATGCACAAGTTAGAAGAGGGGAGGTTTGTTTAGGCTCACAGGTTTAAAGGGTTAACCAAATGGCATGAAAAAGAGTCATGGAGGATGGAAAGTTGTTCTTGTCATCGCAGGAATCAGAGAGAAAATGGAAGAGCCACGGAGAGAGATGCATGCCCAGTGCCCCGCCTCTAATCAGGCCCTGTCAGCTAGCAGAACAGTGACCGGCTGACCTCCTGAGTGGATGAGCTCACTGATATGCATAGTGCCCCATGATTCGGTCACTTTCCAGACCTGCCTCCCAGTGCATGAGTTTGGGAGGACATTCAGGATAAAGCCATAAAAGGGGACCTTCTAGTCTAAGGTTTACCAACAAGATCATTCAGACTGAGGAGTTCTCAGGGCACCCCCTTCATCAATCACCTTATAACATCTAACAGCATAATAAACAGCTAAGTTAGATGGAAATATTATAGGCAGTCAGCCAGGGCTAGGTCCTCCAGGGAGTCAGTGCAGAAGATGGGAACACGTTACAACTGCGGCTGGAAGTGCATTTGTTGATGGCCAGGCCTCAAGATAAAGAGGGCCTGAGCAGGCTTGAATGCCTCCCCTAGGAATAAGCAATATACTATACATGATATTTCCTGGTACAAGAAAGTCCAGGTGGACATCAGTCACCAGGGTGAAATGATTAGGATCTCCTGATTTATATCTTCCTACAGAGATCCTGGGCTCTTTCCACACTCGCTACATGACCTGCTTCCTCACTGGGTCAAGGCTACCTAAGCAGTTTCATTCATAATTATATTGGTTGATCATAATTTTGACTCTTGTCATACCACCTTGTGATTGCCCACCTTGTGATTTTGCTGTACAAAACTTCCTCTGCAAAGTGGGATCCATACCAACCCACTTTTGGGTCTCCACCTGTTTTTCAGGAGCTCACTTTCCATTAGCATTTTCTACTCTTAACCTATGCTGTCCCTTAGAATTTATTCTTCAATTTTGGGGAACACCAGTTTGGTATATCTAACATCCTGCAGGTTGGAACTTAAATGTTATTTATTTCAACAAATCATATTTATAATAAATATATAATCATAGATATAGTAATATATAGTAATATAATAATAATAGTAATGATATATTAATATATACTGATAAATACTTTAGTAAATTATATTGATATAAGGATATTAATAAATGTATAATGAATAATAGACATAATAAATAATAGCATTTACGGATTTCTATCAATGCCATAGTCCAGATCTCTCTGCTGTAATATTTTTATCAATATTTTATCATTACATCATGTTTTTTGTATACATTTGATGTTTTCCTTTATTTATAAAACACAGGATGGAACCTAGGGTCTTCGTTGTAATCTACATCTCCAGTCCATTTTTTATTTTGAGGTGAGGCGGTATCTCACAGCTCACTAAGTTGCCCAGGTCTGTTCAGTCCTGCTACCTCCACCTGTGTTTATTTTTTGGCATTAAATCTCTTTAGACAGCCCAGACTGATTTCAAGCTCTCAGCCTTCCTGGCTCCTGCTCCGGGGTGTGGGGATTTTAAGCCTATGCAACCATGGAGGTCAACAGGAGAATATTTAAGAGATAAATAAAATTTGTTAAGATTGCTTTATTCTAATAGCACTCACCTTTTATTTTTATAAAGTGTTTCTAGTTATTAGAGTATCGACTTGATTGTCTTTGGGATCTGTCCAGGGGATTGTGGAATACATTTCTGGATGTGTCTGGGTAGGTCATGAAAGGACAAGTTCTGGGTTTATGTCTTGTCCCTCTCTGCTCCCTCTTTGGCACTGTTGCTCTGCTTCCTGGCCATCATGACCTAAACAGCTCTGCCGTACCAAGCCCTTCCTCCATAATGCCCCTGCCTTGTACTCTGTTGACCATGAACTGATCCCCAGAATTGTGAGCCATGTGAAGCCTCTCTTCCTATAGATTGTGGTTGTCAGATACTGTGCTCTAGTAATGGAACTCCTGACTAATCAGGAGTACCACAACTACAATGAACACAAAAATCATCTAATCTAATTCCTTTGTTTTATGCATAAAGAACTGAGGTCCACAGAAGTTATGTCTCTTGACCAGTGTCACAGAGATTTATAAAATGTCATTGAAATAAAAACAGAAGGATGTGTGCCAAAATTAATAACCTTAGCTGATGACCTGGTTACCTTTCCAGGAGACTAACTGAAGTGAGTTCTGCTCCAGTGTGTTGATGACTTCCTTGTCCCTTTCTTGACAACTGGAGAGAGGCCACTATGCCCTGACAGCAAAAGGTCATCCGTAAACTATTCTCCAGTCACCCTGACCTCAGTGAAGTCCCAGAGCCCAGCCCAGATGTCACTGTGTACACTGATGGCAGGACTTTCACTCAGGAGGGAGACAGTCTGGTCAGATATGAAGTCACCACTGCTAAACAGGTCATTAAGGCTGGCCCACTACCCAGGGATGACCTGCACTAAGCCAGAACTCTGGGCTCCCCTTTGGGTCATCCAGTGGGCAAGAGGAAAAACTTTCAGTGTCTACACTGACTCTGGGTAGGCCTTTGTCTTGGGCCATATTCACAGAGCCAAACACAAAGAAAGGGGACAGTTGATGGCAAGGTTAAAAGAAATTTAAAAGCGAAGAAGAAATCCTCCAACTCCTAAGGGCAATATGCAAACCCAAAAAGTCACCATGCCTTTCCAAGGATATCAAAAGGGACAAGAGCCTGTCACCAAAGGAAACCAACTGGAAGATCAGAAAGGAAGAAACTTCACATAAATGTCCATCAGACATGTTGCCAAATCCAGAGGCCTCCAGAGCCCTCCCAGTCCTGCCCATTGACCTTCAAATGCTCCTTTATGAAGGATTACCAATACTTGCCCAAGTCCCATGACTGGAACAGAGCCGTGGAGCTCCAGTAGGCAACCCATGGGCATACTCTCCTGAGGAAAGCCCCTGAGCTCAGAAGGATTTTCAGACCTGGGGAAGGATGGTGGGTGTTCCAGGACTGAAGAGCTCTCATACCCTGGCAGATTGCTTACTCCTTTGTCCAAGAAGGCCATAAGACAACTCACCTGGAAAAACAGCTTTAGAGACTCTGTTGAGCCAGTACTTCTATGTCCCTCCACTGTCATCCCTCTGTGCCACTATATTACAAAGGTATCTAAACTGGGCCCAGAATAACCCTCTGCAAAAGCCAAAATGCTCCAGGAGTACAATACACAGCAATCTCCCCTTTTGAGGACTTAGAAGTAGACTTTACAGAGGTAAAAATATTCTGTGTCTATAGATTTGTGCTCATTCTCAGCAGTGCATACTCAGGCTATGTAGAGACCACATTCACATGGGAAAAAAAAAAGCTTGAGAGGTGGCCAAGGTCTTGCTGCACGAAGTCATTGTCTGGTATGTGCTGCCCCTCACTACCACTATTAGAAATGACAGGGGATCAGCCTTCATGACAGAAATGACACAGACAATTGCAGATCTGCTAAAATTTAGAAGAAATTTTCGCACAGCCTATCGACCTCTGCTTGGAAGAAGTCTCATTGTTTTTCCTTTCCCTGTCCTTCCCCCTTACTTGACAATCTAGAGACAGGCCCATGATGGATAAGGCAGACCTCAGATACCCTTTGTTTTTACTGTGCCTTTTTACGGATTCTACTTTCCATCCTGTTGGTGCTACAACATTGCTTCTTGCCCCCAGGGTGGAATCACTTCCTGTGTACACAGTCACATTAGCCAATATAAGCTGCTTATTTCCTGCCGAAGCTCTCCCACCAGTCTTCCAGCAGATGCCCATCTCTCTGTACAGGACAGTGTAGCATACCTGCCAGAACAATCCCTCTGTAGCTAAAGACTGCTGGCTTTGTATCTCTGTGTCTGCAGCTACCTATGTGGCCTCTCCTGTTTCTCTGATTCACGGACCTCCCCGACCTTACAAAACCATCCCCAACATGAGTCAAGAGGCCCACTCCAACTCCTCAAGAAAGCCCTTGGCCAATGTCCATTTATTACATGTAGAGACTCAGGCAGGAGCTGTAGCCCAACTCCTTCAATTTTACACCACTAACCCCTTCGCATATGAAAGTTCAACAAAGCCCATGCATGCATGGCCCTATTGTTACTAATGCTACTCTGGCCTTCCAAGCTCCCACCTGTATGCAGCATAACCTGGCACACTGCTGGGACATCTACTCCCCCAGTGGTTTAGCAATGTACTACTGCCCGGAGCCTCAGTTGACCATGCCAATTACCAAGTTACCCAGGGTGCCTCACTCCTGCAGCCTCTCTAGTTTTCCACTCCTCCAAAGGTTGTCATGGGAACAGGGGCATCAGGCCTAACTACCTCACTAACCGTCACACATTATCCCAAGATCTCTCTTACAGCCATGAAAAAATAGCCAAGCTCATCCCTGCCTTACAAAGCCAAATAAACTCCCTAATGGAAGTAACCCTCCAAAACTCATAGCAGCCTAGACCTCCCTAGAGCCAAGGAAGGTGGCTTATACATTTTTCTCAGAGAAGAATGTTGCTTTTATACCATTTCACAACTTGAATATTATCATAGTCTTAACCTTTACAAATTAGTATCAAGTCTATCAACATTATATTATCAAGTAGCAAGTCTGTCTACATTATATTACATTAGAACCATAGCATTTCACTCCAGCCCACAAAGATTCATTCACATCTGCAAGAATTGCCAAAGTCCTAACAGTTTCAGCATTGCTAAAAAGTTCAAGTACCAAGTCTCCAAGATGTAAGGCAAACTCTTAGCTGTGAGCCCCTGTGCAAATGAAAAGTTAAACACTTCCAACATTCAATGGCACATGATAAACACTTTCATTCCAAAAGTTACAAAGAGGGACTCACAAAGGATTGGGACCATAGCAAGTCCACAATCCGGCAGGGAAAATGCTTGCCCTGTAGTTCTTTATGTGGGATCTATAGCAAATTGTGAGCTCCAAAGAGTTTGTGTGGTTCCATGCCTACAATTGGTAATAGCTCCCCTGGCTTTTCTCTTGGCCTGGCTTTGCTCCCTCCTTGCTGCTTTCCTTAGATGATCCACTTTCCTGATCTCCACTGCACCTTTTGCTTCTCACTCACAGCTTCACATACTGCCCACTCAGGGGCACACTGCCTGGCTGCCCAAGCCTTCTGAAATTGGGGGGAAGCCTTATTAAACCCACAACTCTTGCACTGTGTGCACCTAAAACCAGTACCATGTGGATGATGCCAACATCTGCTGCTAGCTGAAGCAGTAGACAGGCTTCCCTCTATCTTGGCTGGAGGGGCCCAATGCCTGGATTGCTGGGCACTCTGAATCCAATTTTGAGGAGCAAGTTTTCTACGCTGCTGCCACCCTGAAACATGCCGCTCTGCAGCTTTCTTCTCAGAGCAAATCTTCGACTTTTGCAGTTTTGAGGCTAAAAAGTGTGGAGACATGCTGCTTCTCTTGGTGCCTTCAGGCCATCTTTTCTACTTTCCTGTTTCTTCTCAGCAATTGAGATCTCCTTTTGCAGCCCAAGCTGAACTGGAGCTTCCTTTCTAACCAGACTCACAACATTTTAAGTCACCCTGCCTGGCTCTGTTCGCCACATAAATCTGGCTTAAAGCTTCTCACGTTGACACAGTATATCAACCATTACAATGTCCAACTCCTGGACTAATGTCTGGGGATGGGCCTCTTGGCTGGCTCTTTCTCTCTCAGGACCTTTGATCGGTATAGTTCTCTCTTGTTTGGGCCCTGCCTTCTCAGAGTCCTATCACAGATTTTACAAGACCACGTTCAAACCCTCACCAGTCAATAGCTGTTGATCTTCTCCTCCCTCTGATATAGGGCATTCTCCAAAATCCTCCTTCCCAATAGATTAACTGGATTACCCACTCAATCACCAGCAGGCCCACTACCAAGACCGTAGCCATACACAAACACAGGCTCCTCAAAATGCTCATGCCCTATAGAAAAATCTAGGCACATCAAAATGTTAGAGAAAATGAAACCTTCCAATGCTGATGGCACTTGCTGACAGCCCGCTCCTCTTCCTGCACTGGCTGCACTGTGTCCTGGAAAGCACACAGCTGCACGGCACTGCACCGGCTCACCCCGCAGCTGCCCAAATCCACACAGATGTGCAGAGCTGCAGGTCGTCTCCTTGAACAGCTGCATGCATTCTGCTTCGGTAACTCAGCTGGCTTGCCTTTTCCCACAGCTGGCCATATATCAGGCTCTCACACCCAGGCTCGGGGCTCAGCTTTGGGGAGCCAGACCCCGCTCAGCCCCCTAGTGTGAGAAAACTCCCACTTCTCTGAGTGCCACTTAGTTTCTTTGCATCCAGTAAACCTAAAATTGCTGTAATATTCTTACATATTTGTGGCCTAATTTTATTTAAGAGACTCACAAAAGTGTTTGAAGCTTCTTGGCTCTTACCTATGGGCTGATCTCCTGAAATTGTGAGCCAGATTAAGCCTGTCCCCCTTCAGGTTGTGGCTGTCATACATTGTGTTCTAGTAATAAGAAAGTGGACTACTACAGGAGTATCACAGCCACAGTGAACACAAACATCGCCTAATTATTTTAGCTTATGCAGAAAGGACTGAGGTCCACAGCAGCTAAATCTCTTGACCAGTGTCACAAGGATTTGTAAAACATGTCTAAAAACATGCGTATGTGGTTTACCTGTAGGCAAAGGGACAAATTGTCTACTGTGCTCGTACCTTAGTTACTACCTCCTGATAAAGCAGCCTGCCAGTTTAGCCTATAGCTTCTCAGCCTGTTTCTCGCATTCTTTTCTAACTGTTAGAAGCCCTGTGCCCTTAGTCCTGAGCAGAAGCTTTTCTGCTTATCCCCACCGCCCCTGACACGTGAGGGCTTCTGTACTTTCTAAGAATTGTTATTAGCACTCAAATACAGGAGAGGAACTGCCCATTCTGATCAGCAGTTGAAATTAATTCCCAGACCTTGGACAGGAGGAAGGAGGTCTGCAGACAGTTAGGCCCCCTGTGGTGGTGCCGCTCAGGCTGGTTTAGAATGTCTGCATCCTTTCACAATTCACCGTGCAAATTTATGGCCATTGTATTCTGCCTAAAATCAGAAAATTCCCTGCTGGGGTTCATAAGGAGAGTAGGTAATAGGGGTGGTGTCTGATTAGTTTTATTGAAAGCATAGAACGAATCAGTCCCAGGGCTCTAGGATCTTTAACATCAGACACTTCCTACAGTTCTGCAGAAGGTCGTGGCAAGGACGGACACTGTAACGTGCTGGCCTCCTGCTTTGGTCTTTATCCTGCTCTGGCCCCCGGCTTCTACTGCTGTCCTCAGCTCCAGGTGCCTGTTCTCTAACCATTTCCTGAGTTCAGTGTGCTCTTGTGAGGACCAGATTCCTATTTTTAATTTAAAAATACAGAGTACCTTCTCATTTTCGTCCTTCAGGTTAATAACAATGCATCCAAAATTAAGCTCATTCTTAAAATCTACTACATCTTCTACATTCTGAATCTTGGAGAGTAGTACAGGGACAGGAAATCACAACCTCCTTCCCTGCCCATCACAAAGTCATAGCTGATACTAAAAAATATTAACACAGAAAAGCATTACAGATTTATTTAAGCAGAATTTTATATGACACAGAAGTCTTCAGAGTGAAGTAAAGGATTCAGGGAAAACATTCTATTTTTATGGTTATGATACATGAAAAATATAACTCCGACCTGCTAAATGTCAGATGTGCTGAGTTCATGTTCCCTGAAATCAAAAAGTGAATCCAAAGAACAAGAGAGGTTAAGAGTAGAAAAGATGCACTGGAAAATCCAAGTGGCTCCTGGTGAAAGGCGGGATCCTGAGTGTGTTGTCACCAAGGACCTTTGTCAGGGCTCATTTATTTATTTTTTTAAATGTATTTGGTCCAGGGTCTCACTATACAGATTGGGCTCATAGTGATCCTCCTGTCTCAGCCTCCCTAACACTGGGATTATAGGAGTGCACCACCATGCTGGGTCTTGGGGGCTGGCTCAGTACGCCCAGGGGCAGAGCAGGTGGGACATGTGCTGGGATCGAAAACCACTTCTAATGTTCTTACCCATTTTCTGAACTCATAAACCTACATAATTTTCACAACATATGTACATTGTATAATACTGCAAAATCACACGATGTAGTGAAAAATCCACAATAAATAATTTACATTAATATTTTTTGAAAACCCTGTGGAACAGTGAGTCTGCGAAAGCCAAACTGCAAAAGAGCAAAGGGCTACTATATATTAATTTCTACCTAACTGTTGTGGTTTGTGTCTAGTTGTCCCCCCCAAAGCCTCATGTAGTCATGGGCCGACTTCTAGAGTTTGTAATGAACTCACGATCCACTGGGATTATGGGTGTGAGTGCTACACCCAGCCTGGGGCGGATCCCTGAATGCAACACAAGGGAGACAGACCTGTTCTCATTGCCGACACTGCTCCTTCCATCTTGTTCTTGCCGTTTTACTGTTTTCTGCTGCCATGAAGCGCTGCCCTCTGCCACCTACCACCCTGCCTTGGAGCCAGCTGAGTATAGACTGAAACCTCCGCTGACTGTTAGCTAAATAAACCTTCCTTCCTTCATTCTGGGTGCTGGGTGTTTGTCCCAGTGACAAGAGTATCTAAGACACTAACTTAACTGCCTACAATAGAGTCAAGGAGGAATGTACGGCTGTGTAGCCGTGGGAGAGTGTAATTGGACAAGAGCTTTGTCCGGGTTCTCCTTGACCAATTTATGGAGCATTCCCTCCTACATGAAAGGAAAGACCACTTCGACAATGAGTGTCATAGCCTAGTGTCAGTCAAGGCTGTGAGGCAGGGTAGAAGAGAGAAACGCAAGTAGAGTGAGACGAGGAAAATACAGTCCTGAGACACAAAGTTATGCAAACCTATCCACATCCTTGCCCCGTTATCTTCACTCTTTAGGCTTATTTCCCGCCCTAGGCCTATTTGATTGTTCCTTCCAGGCCCCTCACACACAAACCTCTTTTGATACCAGTTCATGTTTGCGGTACGTAATGTTCACCTTCCCTGTGTGCAATTGATACCTAGCCCATCTCGGTTCCTCCCTACATCCCTTTCATCTCCCTCTCCTCTCACCCCTTCATCTCCTGATCCCCCTTCCCTTTGAGGGAGATCTACATCCTATTACCTACCTCTTACTTTGCTTTCTATTTATACTTTGTGTCTGAGAAACCAGGTGATATTTAATCTCGTGTCTGATTTATTTCCCTTAACTTTATGGTCTCAAGATACATCCATTTCCTGCGAATGACTCCAATTTATCTTTCTTTGTTATAGAATAGTACTCCATGGTGTGTAAATGCCACATTTTTCTTTATCCATCTGTTGCTAGACATACAGGCTGCTTACAAGACTGAGCTATTATGAACTGTGCTGCTACAAAACAGGCGTGCATCTTTTGGGAAGATACCCAGAGGGGCCAAAGCTTTTAAGGATAATGTGTAAGGCTCTAAATTAATGTACTTGATAGGGTAAAGGACAGAAGCCTTACCATAAGGTGAAGAAACAGATGCAAGCATTTCCAAATATATA
>NW_004524588.1:19855725-19860946 GCF_000260255.1 Octodon degus
ATATATATATATCGGGGTGAACAGGATGTATAGGGTCTCACTGCATAGATCAGACTCATACCAATCCTCCTGTTTACAGCCTCCCAAGTGCTGGGATCACAGGTGCGCGCTGCCACACCCAGTCTCAATTGCCCTCTCAGTGTGCCCCGGGGGTGTGGCCAGGATTGAACTACCAACACCTGCATCTGTCTAAGCAGGTACTTTAATCTGCTGAGCTATTAGGCTGGCCCCCAAAAAATATATTTAGGTAAAATATCTTGGGTCATCTACTTTAAAGGCTCCTTTCCAAGCCACTTCTACATACCTATGGCTCATCTCTCTGAGTACTTTGTCTTCTCTCTCAGTGTATTCTTCAGTCCTACCTACTAAATGTGCCTATGCCTTTTATTGACATGTAAAATTATTCCATATCTGTGATGTAAGAAAATAAACCTATTCCACTGGGTGGGGGTTAGAATTGAGGTGCTCAGGTCCTCATTTGGGGACCTCCTCAGACTCCACCCAGTGACATAGATTGAAAGGTCTCCCTGGGGCCAGCTTTCACAAAGAAAGACAGGATAAGGTTAATTTTTCTAGGTTTTATGGTTTGCTTTGGAGAAAGGAAGAAGGAATTCTGGTTTCTGTGGCCTAACTTGGAGGAGGAAGGTGACAGAAAGTAAGAAAGAGGCTTCTGGTGCCGTGCAAATGTTCTACAGATCAAAGCACTCAGCACGCCACGGCACAGTACCTATAGACTTTCTGAATCTAACACCCTCTATACACAGTGTCTATCAGCCGAACAGTCTTAAGACTTAAGACTATGTGAAGCCAAAAGTAGTGAGCAAATAACGAAACACTTATTTGCAAGCCTCCAGTGCAGAAAGCATGCACACCAGGCCTCTGACAGCAGCTGGACACCTGCTCCTCGAGCCATCAGGAAAACCCTGATGCAAAAAGAACTTTCCGTATAACCAGGGGTGTGTGTGTGTGTGTGTGTGTGTGTGTGTGTGTGTGTGTGTGTTGAACTCAGTGTCTTGGAACTGATCTACATAACCAGACTTCAACTTTTTTCTTTTTATTCTGCAAGAAGATCTCACTAAGTCACTAAGTTACCCAGGCTGGGCTCAACCTGGAGATCCTCCTACCTCAGCTTCTCAGAGTTCTTGGGCTGCATGTGTGTGCCACCATGCCTGGCTGTGTACACAAACTTTTATGCTCCTGTTCCAGAAAAGAGAAATCAGACATTTCAGGAAAGAGGTGGGTGCATCTTCATGGTCAGAGACTACAAAGTGGCTACACCTGAGGAGTGATTGCATATGCTAAAATAGAACAATTCCGTGTCATATTCCAAAGTATGTGGTTGGAGAGAAGAGAGTTTGATGTTAAATTATAAGGTGATTTCTGGGCAAAGATAACATCAGTTTTGTTAAATATCTTAATTAGTGATGTAAAGAGAAGTTCTGAGAAGCAGATGTATCAACTTTATAGATGACAGCTGACATCTGTTAGCATTTCAGAAAACAGAATCAGGACTCAAACTGACAGCACCTAATCAACAAGATGACATTAAAACCACCCACTGAAATCAAATCTACCTTGTTTTATTTACAAGGGAAAGATTTAATGCAAGACACACAATTTATAGGATTATTTTATAATATTGACCTGAATAGTCAAACACAAGAGTGTGGGAGATATGTCCACACACTAGAGACCCGAAGAACCCCACTGAAGGCCTGGATCCCACAGCAAGGTCCTGCATGAGTCCAGCTGAAGATCTACAGCACATGACAGTGTCCCATGAAAGTCTGTTTCAAGGATCTGCACCGAGAAGGCCCAAAGGACCACAGTAGAAGGTAGGAATTCTGCCCCAGTGGAATTAAGGATCTGTGCCAGCAGGCTGAGGGATCTGTGCTGGAGTCAGGAAGCTATGCTCAAAGACCAGAGAGTTTCCCCAAAAACAACTACAGCCATCCTCAGCAAGGACAAGGTTCCAAGCTCCTCTGACAATGAGAACCTTCCAGTTCATGTCAAGAACGCCAGCATGACAAGCTTCTCCAGGAGAATCAATAAAACCATCTTCCCCTCTGGAGCCAATAAGCAATGCTCAAAGACCAGAGCTCCTGACAAAGTAGACCTTGACTACAAGGTCCCAAGCCCTCTGACTGTAAGAGCTGAGTTCCTATCCAGAAATCCAGCATGACAGGTTCTCTGGGAGAATCGACAGCACACCATCTTCCTCTGCAGTTCTGCATTTATGCCGCTGCAGGCAACAATCCTTAGGTGGGCCTTCCACACCCAGCAGCTTGGTTCAGCTGAACAGCACCTCCCCAGAGGTACACCACAACGCCTGGCTGTTCTTGGTGCCAGGAAATGCTTTTCTTTTTAACTTTTTGAGACAGGATCTTTCTGTGACTTAGACTTGCTACATATTGTAGCCTGGCCTCCAACTTAGATCCCCCTGCCTCAGATTGCCAACCGTTGGGATTACAGGCACCTCTGTGATGCCGTATTCTGAGCTGGCGCATTCTGAACCACGCCAGTGCATAAAACAGTTGAAAATAATAGAGAGGTGGAGAGACCCCCAGAAAAAATAGTGTGAAGACTTCGCTATGCAGTCGCACTGTGGATGCATAAATTAATTAAACAACTATCAAGTGTGTGTCTATGTGGAAGAAAGAATGATAGGAAAAACTCTGAGTAGGAAAAGGTCTGGTGGAGACTGGGTGTGGTGGCGTGCTCCTGTAATCCCAGTTCTTGGGAGGCTGTAAACAGGTGGATCACTACGAGTCCAATCTAGAAGTGAGACCCTGAGTGCCCTGTAGACCTTTCCCTAAAATACAAAAAAAGAAAAAAAAGTGGTGAGGGGGAGATCTGGTGAATGTAAAAGACTCGAGCTTCACCACGAATAATGGAATGCGTTAGCATCGATTGAAACTCGTAGCAATGACCATTACCTGGAGCCAGTGACTCGACTTTATGATTATAAAACTAAAACCTCGTGCCGATTGAGTATTTATTACACATAGCACCATCCCCAGTGCTCCGTATTTATTAGCATATTGAATCTTCTTTCAGATGAGAAAATGGCAAGAAGAAATTAAGTAAATTGTTCAAGGTCATACAACTGGCAAGAAGCAGGACTCTTATCTATCACTTAAAATTCAAGTCTATCTGACTGATGTATTCATTCAGAAATCTCAAGCATAGATATTAATGATTAGGCATCAATCCCAAATGTGCAGTCGCAGACTCTGATATTTAATGTGACCCCCAAACAAAGCAATCTATTTCCAAAATCCTAAGGACAAATCATTTGTAATATCAGGACTCAGATGTGCCTGGAATTTTCCTAGTATTGTTATGTATAATAGAGGAAGATGGGCAGGTAGACAGGAAGACAGTGAGGGCCGGAGGATTAGCTGTCACCTTGTAGCAGCTCTGAATAAATGGCTGCTTTTCATGTTGAAGGCTTCGCCGTCCTCAGGGCTTCAGGCCTTGATGGGCCTTCGGGAAGCGGTTGGATCAGGAAGGCCCCAGCATGCTCAAGGGTGCTGGAGGGCCGCTGCATCCCTGAGTTGCTTGAGCTTACTAGAAAGCCTATTAGTGGGATTGGATCAAATGAAATGAGCTACTGGGACACGGCTTTGACGGGCATCGCCTGCACCGGCCCCCTGGAGTCCTCGCATCCGCCTGCTTCCTGCTGCCCGAGGTCACCGTCTTTCCACCTCCCCCTCCTGCTGGCGCGCTGTTGCCTATCATGGTCCTGTGATCACTGGAGCCAGCAGGCCTCGCTCTGCACCCACGAGCCACAGCAAGTCTGTCCTCCTCTAACTTGAATCGGATCACAGCGGTGAAACGTGGGTTAGCGCGCTGTGAGGTACGGAAGATCTAGTAAGCCTCAGGCGGGCAGCATCCTGCTCTCCTCCACACAGACTTACTGAATTCCTACCAAGACCCCAACCCTGCCTACCAAGGTGGTTCTTAGCTCTTGTCACAGCAGAACTCCAGGATGTGTCCGCCAGAGGCAGGTGATTTTATTAGGTGTGCATAGAGAAAATAGAGTCCAGCCCCTTGAGAGAGGGCACCCTTCAGTCTGGGGTTGGGACCCTACGTCCCTGGAGGTATCCTCTACGATGGGGCATCGAAAACTGTTTTGCTTAGAAACATTCTGTGAACCTGTCTATTTCTTAATCATAAGGCCAGGTTTCTGCCCTCTATCTGATCAACTTGTTTAAGTTATAAACTTGTAGTATCTTCAAGGGATTTTGGTGTGGGGACCTGGAAAAAACAAAGCAAAAAGCTTAGCAAGCATAAATAACCCAGAGAAGGGCCCAGGAGATAGCTCAGTGGCATAATGGCCTGCCTGGCAAGCACAAGGTCCCAGGTTCAATCCCCAGTGGGGGGGGGGGAACAAAACAAGGAGTACATATATGGGGTATAGATGTGGGTAATGTTTTTTGTTTTTTTTTTTTTTTGCGAAACCAGGGATTGAACTCAGGCCCTTGTGTGTGCCAGGGAAGCGCTTATTCCACTGAGCCATCTCCTTGGCTCCGGGTAATGTTCTTAAAGTGCCAATTTTCTTTCATTCTTTCTTTCTTTCTTTGGATTTATTTATTTGTTTATTTATTTATTTATTTATTTATTATGTACTTGGTATAGGATCTCACTGTGCAACTCAGACATGGAGTGACCCTCCTATTTTCAGCCTCCCCCATGCTGGGATTATAGGTGTGCGCTCCCAGGCCAGTTCAGCATACTCCGGGACCAGGCTGTCGTGACATGTGGATTGAACCCTGGTGCCTGCGCTTGCCTAAGCAGGCACTTAGTCCTCTGAGCTATCTTGCTGGCAGTTTTCTTTAAAGTATTGTTTTTAAAATCATCATTTTCCTTGGCTTCTTTCTGTTTGTTTTTTTCTACTGTACCTCACAATCCAACCAGCCTGGCTTGAGCAAGGACACCGTTAGGCGATCGGGCCACAAATTTGTTCTTAGGAATTCTCCATGCACTGTCCTGCCCTGCTCCCTGACTGTAAGTTCCCACTTGCCCCTGCTGTACTCGGAGTGAGGCAAATCTCACTCCCACACCTCAAGACTTCAGGGCTGGGGAGATAGTTTGGTGGGCTAAGCGCCTGCCTGGCAAGAGCAGAGACCTGGGTTCGCTCCCCATGCAGCATGCTGTGCCATTTGAATCCAAACTCTATAGGGAGACCTCGTATCAACAACAAAAAATAAAAATTATA
>NW_004524588.1:19861046-19881658 GCF_000260255.1 Octodon degus
TATATAGTGAGAGAGAGAACATGCTGCTGTACTTCCTATAGCTATTTTGACTGTAAAATCTTCCTTACTATACTTTAAAAAAATCACTGAACAATTTTTTTCATTAATACACCTTGCAAGCTTTTTATATGGTAAAGCTGAAACTGCGAGTCTGTGCTTCCTTTTCTAGTCAGTGCTATTTGTGAGTCAAAAAGCTCAAGCAGGCATTTTCCATATGTGGCTTCCCCAGCACCAAGACGGATGCCGAGGTGGACGTGACGATCAGAGAAGCTGTCCGAGGTCGTGGGCAAGGTCCGCTGACCAGAAACAACAGCTTCTGTTCAGTCATTAGGTGCAGAGTCTCTCGCGAGTCCCCTTTTAATCTTCTATTTGGTAACAACAGCAACAAATTGGAAGAGCCAGAAGGCAGGTGTGAGGTTTGTCTCTGTGTCCTATGTACTGCGTAAACAAGAGTAAGATTCATTTTTCTTTCCTTTTCAGCTTCATTGAGAGATGACTGACAAGAATTATATATATGTAGTGTGTGTAACTTGATATTACTCTCTGTATACATTGTAAAATGGTCACACGTCAAGCTAATTGACATCTGTCACAGAATTATCATCTTCTCTTTGTCTTTCTTTTTCTTTGTTCCGTTTCTGCCTTTCTTCCCTCCCTCTCTCCCTTGCTTTCTGCCTTCCCTCTTTCCTTCTTCCCATCCTTCTTCCCTAGCTTCCTCTTTTTCCTTCCTTTTGTGGCATCTTTTGCCAAAAGACTTCAATGACATCTGCCTGGCAAATTTTAATAAAACACAGTATTATTTGCTGTCATGCCTACACTTTTTATCGAATCTGTAGAATTTATTCATGTTACATAAATGAAACTTCACAAGAGGTAACAAAATTCTTTTCATTGATTTTTATTTTTAGTTGACAATTGACAAATTATAGCTGTATATTTAAGGGGTACAAAGTGATGTTATGGCTTATGAATATAAGTGATATTAATAAATTTAATTAACATATCCATAACCTCAGAAAATTTTTGTGAGAACATTTGAAAGTTACTTTTAGTGGTTTTAAAATGCATAATACATTATTACTTTCTCTGTTCATTATTCTGTTGAATAGACCTCAAAGGACTAAAAAACATGCTTATTCTTCCTAGGGCTTCGCACTTTTTGACTCTGTTAGTCCCATCCCTTGACTCTGACCTCCAATTCTCTGCTTCTTTTCATTGAACTGTGTGTATCGCTTCTCAGCCATTTGATTAAGATCAAATGTCATTTAACTGTGTAGATTTCCCATACAATAAATTAAAATATCATTCATGTTTTTGTCACTTGCTTTTTTAAAAAATTGCCATAATGCTCTCTAATGCTATCCATTATATTGCAAGTAACAACTATTCTTCCTTTTTAAAGGCTTACTAGTATCCCAAGTGTACACGTGATCTTAGCCAGAAGGCCGAGCAGTGATTCCGTCGTGCACCTATTCCAGTTTGTGCACTCACTCCTGATGGCCCTGTAGGTTCTGTCCATTTCTTGACTGCCGTGAAGATGCTCCAGCGAACACGAAACTCTGATATATCTTTGACATACTGATTTTAAATCTCATCGGCATACCTTGGCTACTTGAGATATTTCATTAGTTTTTAACCCCAAGAAGCAAAAGAGTGGATTATAACATAGTGAAGCCCAATTACATCAATTAGATTTTTTTAAGTATCATAAACTATCTTTGTAAATGGAATGCAGACATTTTCGCCATGGTCACATTTCTCAAGGTGAGCGTAGGGTTTATGGTAAATCAAAGCTGCGCGACCTGCAGGAACTCACTTTAAGATGCTGCCTGAGGAGGATGCATCTCTTCGTGCATAGTGATGCACAAAGCCTCATTCTCACCACAAAATGACTACAGTGGAGTGTATTTAGAATAGCATTTGCCATGAAGCCCAGTAATTGTGAATACAAATGTGTTCTTAACTTGCATGCCCCTCGGACGGCTCGGATTTCTGGACATCCCCTGTTGGAAACACTGGCACACTCCACCATGTCCTTTATCAGACCCAGTAATGACAAATCATCATGGGCTTGACTGCCTTTCAGGACAGCTAGAGCACCTTGGAGTCTAGTCCTCTTGGGATACAAAATAAATATCTTTAGTAATTTTTGTCCTTGAACAGGAGTCAGTTTTCTAAGTACATATCACATGGAGAGGCTCTAACCTCCTCACATCTGTGGCTCAAGATGTGTTTGACTCTGAAGGTGACAGTGGCCCCAGACCGCTCTGACAGTTCCTGTTTACCTCCAAAGCAGAGGCACAGGAAAGTCCCTTGAAATTCTTTGCTTTATCTTTGATTGTGAGAGCACAGATTTGCAGGGTGCCTGGCTAGAGAAAGGGCTGCTGTCTCTAGCTGGAGAGCAGGGAGTGCCTTATGAAGGTAGCTGGCCCCTAGTATTCACAGGGCATTGGTCGTAAGACCTTCACCAGGTACCACAAACCTCAGGCGCTCAAGTCGTGCGCCTTTCTTTATACTTGAGCTCATCTCTTAATTACCTGTAAGATTTAATAGAATATAAATAGTTGTCATATTGTATTGTTTAGGAAACAATGGCCAAAAAGTTGTAGACATATTCTATACAAATGCAATTTTTAAAAAGTATCTTCTATTTTCAACTGGTTGAATCTTTGGATCCAAAAACAGCAGACATGGACGACTGGTCACACCTGGACTCATAGCACGCTAATGTGCAAGCACGGTCTTGCACGCACAGACAGATCTGTGTCCATGACATGTGAGCCCTGATCCTAGAACAGTGCCTCGCACATAGAAAGCACTCAGAAATGCAAGGGGTGATCAAAAGCTACAGGGAATGTTCACAGTTTTAGAAAATCCCCATTGCACACTGCCAAGACAATGGATTAAATTAAAACAGCAGAGTGTATTTCAGTGTCTTGGGAGGATTAATGTCAATGTGGCTTTTACTGTAATAAAATTTTTCATTTAAATGTGAACCATAGTTTATGATGGTCTCTGCCTAATAAACCCTTTAAGAGAATTGCTGGCAGACAGAAATACTATGGGGTGTCCTTACTGACCTTATTCACCAGATCTGGCACTGTACAACTTCCCTAAAGTCAAGATGACAATGAGAAATAAACGTTTTGAATGAATTCAGGCCCAGAGTGACAGTACAATGGACCACACTCACAGAAGAGGACTTCAGGAGCTGCCCAGAAAGAAGCCAGCCTGATGGACTGTGTTCAGATTAAGTGTGAGGACTCAGAGGTGGATTTATGTCCATATGTCTTTTACTATAATTTTTTTAAAAATTTAAACATCCACCATACTTCTTCATATGCTTCATATTTGCCCAGCCAAGGACCAAAACCCATGTTCCACTTAATGCCCACTAAAGAAATAAAACCTTCGACCCGGGGAGAAGGCCTCAGGAAGGCTGCATGGTTACTATAGGCATCGTGTGCCAACCACTCACACTCAGATGTGGGAAAGGCTGAGAGTCCATAGCTGGGGGATGTGCAGAGAAGTTACCTATCAAAAAGGCAGAGAGAAAGGCTTCCCACTCTCTCTCCTTAAAACACAAAGAAAAGCACATGGTGTCAGTCATGGTTGGCCATGGGAGGACGACGAATGCAGAGACTCCACTTCAGCATTAGCTCTCAGCGACCTTCAGTGACCTCACACACCCTGTCTTCCCTCCCAGGCCCTCAACCAGCCTCTTCCATCTGCCGAGACTGCCTGCCTTCGTTCCCAACTGGCTGAAGTGACTTCTTGCTTATAGTTTTGCCACTTATTGCCACTCTTATTTGCAGTCTTTCAGTCAGCTGTCTTCCAAGACAACTTAAATTAATTTTACAAATAAGATTTTACAAGACACTGCATAATACGCTTCAAAGGATCAAAACATATTACATTTCCTGTATATCAAATTAGCAAATTAGCTTTTGCACAGATTGTAAGTTATTGTTTTACTTATACATTTCATTATTTGTCTTTCTCTTCACTATACCAAGCAGATTGAATTATAACAAGTGGCTGTTGAATAATACACCTTCTCATGTTGCGGCTTGTGTCATGTGGGTAACGCTGAAACATGCAGTTGTATGGGGCGTTCATTAAAAGCAAGCCAGAAAGGAAAATCATGTTTTATGAAATATACATGTAGAGTTCTGGACTCAAATATCCAAAAGAAAAAAATCTAAAGCTTATAAAAGAATTTTCCAAGGATCTTTCTTTCATTTTGACATTTATGACAGACTCATGCCTAAGAGAAAACTGCCCTATTCTGGTTCAAATAAAAATGACATTAATATCCAAAGCTAGAATGTGAACTACAAAAACATATCCTTACACAAAAGAGCTGATGATGCTGTTAGACCTGTCAAGTTATCCTTTCCACAGAAAATTCAAAAATTAGTTTCAAAAGAGAGTCTTCCCCCCATTCCTGTGATGTCCCTGTGGACTCTGCTCTCTGCAAACATTCGCAGACCCTGGACGCCTCGTAAAGGAGGCCAGCGTGTTGGTCTCAGTTTGCTGTGTCTCTGCGACCTCGGGCGCCCTCATTAACTCTCTCTAGATGCGATCTGCGTCTCAAGGAAAGGGTAGAAAGACGTCTGAGTCTCGGCCTTGGAAAGCTGACTTGTAACCTAGCCAATAAAAGGTGGGTCAGAAAAGGCAGATGGAACATGAAATAACATTTTTTCAAGTTCTTTTTGTATACACGTCATCCGTTAACCTGCCAAACAACAGCAATACAGCCTCTTCTGCTGGCGCCCCGCATGACTCCGATGCTAGCCTTGATAGGGAGTGGGAAGCCACATGAACTCGTCAGCTTTCGGGAGGCGCTGTCTCCGCTGGCATAAGCTGCCTCGGAATACCATAACTGGTAACAGACGGAAGGTCTGGATTCCTCAGAAAGCTTTCACAGGCCCCGCCCCACTCCCCAGCTGGAGACAGTATACTTTGGAGAGGGAAATTCTCACCGATCTCCCCTTCCTCTTCCTTCTTTTCTTTTCAAATCTTACATTTAATTCTTCCTTGTAAGACCCTGAACAAGTTATTTAAGCTGTGTGAGCCTCAGGTTCCCAACTGACTAGAACTAAGCTGCTTTGTCCTTTTGGGTCCTTGTGATGCTCAGCAAATCATTGTCATTTCCTCTTTCGCTGCTGATTGGTCCATCAATTCCTGCTGTAGCAGGCAGGTTAGCTACTTCCTGTGTTGCCTCAAGATACAACAGAGGCCTTTATTTGAAACAAAAATATCCCTGAGAAGTGTTCAACCCCCCAGGAAGAAGGCTGCCGAGTGGATGCTACACCTGAAGGTGTCCTGAGCCCTGGGAAAGCTTCGTGCCTTCCTCTTGGCATCTCTGTTGAAGCAGTGCAGTATGCTCTTCAGATAAGACGATTTGGGGTAGCTTTCTTAGGAACTGTCATCCTCCAGGTTCTAAATATCCTAGGGCAGTAATGGTGAACCTTTTGGAACTTTCAGGGGACCAGGGATATTGCTCAGCAGCATGAGCACCAGCCTGGCAAACTCAAGGTCCTGAGTTCAATCCCTGGTACCAGAAAAAGAAAACTTTCAGTGATGCAAAAAATCTGCCACAAGTGCTGTAATTTCACCCCACTGTGGGATATTTAATGATAATCCTTATCTCATCCCACCAATCCATAATTACTAATGGAGAATGAGAATTTATCTATTTGAAATGTGGCAATATGGAAAGAAAATTGGTAATCATTATCTCTTTATTCTATCTTCTTTAATGTTCACGTGCTGCAGTTAACTTTCCACAAATAACTAAACCCAGCACTAGCCCAGTGAATGGTACTGACTGTAGCTGCTGCGGTCTACCAACGCTGTCCACCAGAATGTTCTGCGGTGCTGGAATACTGTAGTAACGGTGCTCAGACACGGCCACTGATCACATAAGTCACAGCTATGCAACTCTAGTACTACACTTTCGCTTTACTTAAGTGTAAATACCTGCCTGTGACTGGTACAGTAGGCAGGGCGGGGCTGTAGGTAGTGTTTCCCACGATGCCTGATGACCTAAAACAATGACAGACGATGGACACAGAATCCACCTATATCTTCTACTTTGAGCTATCAGATTGATCTGGCCCCCAAAGTTTTTCAAAGAAAACAAGATTACTTTTCAGTGTAATTACCCTATTTCTAAATAGGATTATATGATTGATAAAGTGAATTAAACTTCCAACCTGAAAGATACCTGGGATGAATTCATGTGCTCTAAAACTAGAGAATGATCTATAGGAACAAACAGAGGTTAAGAGCAGAATTTATTTATTGGGAGAAAGAAAGCTTCTGTCCAAGAAAAGTCTAGAAGGGGGACCTATGCAGTTGCCCAGGAGCCTGCCTTTTTCTAGGGATTTTTATAGAGCAAAACCATGATGTGAGGCCGGTCTAAGACGCAAAACATGGGAACTCACACATGAGATGCGACAAGACCCTGGTCAACCAATCAGGTCACAGCACAATGGCTCAGGTAAAATTGATTAAATCCAGGACCCTATGGGGAGGCAACTCACATAGCAAGTGGGCACGAATACAGAACAGGGGCTTATCCCGTAGGGGTTGTATTAGTCATTCTTCCTGGCTTCCTCAAGGTGACGGTCAATCCCCAATGTTTATCTTTAAGGAGACAGACATTGTTGGATCTTTGGCCTTGAGGTCTGGCCACCAGAGGCTCATCTGTCTCTCCCACAGTTGCAAGGTGTCTTGTCCTCCACGCGGGGTCCTGCTGAAGGCCCAGCCCTGTCTGACTGCTCGTAATATTTCTGTCTGATTTATCTGCCAGCATCATTGTGCCATTTCTTTCACATTCACAGCAATATTTCAAAACTAAATTTCAAAAATAATAAAATTTTAAAAGGGGCCAAGGAGATAGCTCAGTGGCATGAGTACTTGCCTGGCAGGCACAAGGCCCCAAGTTCCATTCCTGGTACCACAAGACATAAATAGATGAAATATAAAGCTCATGGAATTAAGGTTGATTATTGTCACTTTCACAAAGTTGTTCATTAATAGAAATAAGTTTTAATAACTCACTGGCCCCAAGGAACCGAATTGGAAAAATGATTACATATTCCCATTTTTCTATCTTTCCCTGCCACACTGCAGCTACTATTAACATTTTCTAAGCCATGACTCACCATCTCAACATATTTTTCAATAATTTATGAGGTAGAGTATGATAATGTAACGTAAGTGTGCAGCACATAATGGACAAAGCAGGGTAACCAGCATTTTCACATCCTTCAATATGTATCGTTTCTTTGTGTTAAGAACTTTAGAAATCCTTCCATCTAAATATTGTTAACCTACCTATTATGGCTATGTACAGGTATCCATCCAAAGCCTCATGCACTCGTGGGGCGGCCTCTGGAGTTTGTGACTGATTATTGTGGGTGTGCATCCTGCACCCGCCCTAGAGCAGGTAATCTGCAGTGCAGTGTGGGGAGGGGACAGAGCTGGCTAGCTGCCTGGACTGCTGCCCCTCCCTTTGCTCTCTGCTCTTTGCTGCTGCCATGAAGGGCTGCGCTCTGCCCTGTGTTGCTCTGCCTTGGGGACACCCAAGTACGAACTGGAACCTCCACTAACTATGAACTAAATAAACCTTTCCTTCCTTAATTCTGGATGTTGGGTATTTGTCCCAGCAATAAAAGAAATGTAAGTGAGACACTGCCGCATATGGCATTGAAAGGGTCAGCTACGATTCCTGGACAAACGACTTGCCCACCTGTATTCCCATTGTGGAAACATGCAAGAGTACAATGTAAGTTTTTGCTCTGTAAAAACACAGTTCTGCTACAGTTGAGGAAACTAGCTATTGTGGAGTTGCTTTAGGCTGGAGCATCATACAGAGTGTTTCACGTGGTGCTGACGGAGCAAAGCACAACCTAAGGAGAGGAGGACGTGAGAGGTGTAATGTGGCTAGGACATGAGGGGGCCAAGCAAGCTGGTGCCTGGAAACGTGGGCAGTTGTATGAGGAATACAAGGAAATATAAAGGACTGTGTTCGAGTGGCAAATAACTTTCCGCAAGTAGTTACACAGGACTGAAGGACCATCAGTTATGCCGTATAAGTTTGCTTTTTTTTTTTTTTGCTTCTGCAGTTTTAAACACTGTTTGACTATTAGGTTTTGGTGACTATTGATGCTACTGTTGCACTGTTGGAATTCTTTAATATTTTGATACTGATAAAGGGGGGAAAATACTCCCAACCTGAAAGATACCTGAGATGAGTATGTGTTCTCTAAAACTGAAGAATGAATTTTGGAATCAACGGAGGTTAAGAGCAGAATTTATTTATTGGGGGAAAGAAAGCTCCTGCCCAAGAGAGAGACAGAAGGGGGACCTGAGTGGGTTGCCCAGGAATCTGTCTTTTGCAGGGATTTTTATAGAGTAAAACTATGAGGTGATGCGTGTCTAAGGTAGAAAACTTGAAACTCATAAGGTGGGACAAAAATAAAGTTACAAGCACAATTGCTCAGGTAAAATTGATTAAATCTGGTACCAAGTGGGGAAGTGAGTCACCTAGCAAGTGGGCATGAATGTAGAACAGAGGCTTATCCTGCAGGGGGTTGTGTTAGTGACTCTTCCTGGCTTCCTTAAGGTGATTATCAGCCAGGGGTGCATACCTTGAGGCAGGTACGCATTTGTTTGATCTTTGGTCTTGAGGTCCGGCCAGCAGAGGGTGTGTCTGTCTCTCCCACAGTTGCAAGGTATCTTTGTCTTCTACACTGACTCCTTCCGAGGGCCTTGCCCTGTCTGACTGCCTATAATATTTCCATCTAATTTAGCTGCCCACAACAAAACTTTAAGCATACCTCCCAAAATTTTTATTTTTAAAAAACACAGGGCCACTACTCTACCCCATCTGTGGTCTCCTCCTAGGGGTCATTCTGGGTCATTCTCTGAGCTAAAGAGAACAACAAAGTCTCAACTACCCCACCCCCAGGGCCGCCTTCCAACAGAAAAGGGGCAACTATCACTGTAGAACTACAAGGACAAGGACAGACAAGGACCATCTCTGGGGATTCTGCCTATCTCTGCAATTAGAGCTTGCAGGAGAGTAGGCCCAGGGCTTTCTGCTGCCTTTCTATCTTCCCTAGCATTACATCATCAACTTTTGGTTTTAAATTCATTTTATAATTCTCTGCTTTGTGATGCTGTAACTGGGACTCAGAAAAACACTTGCTTTGTCAGTTGGTCATCACCTTAGGCTCTGCCAGGAAGAACTGGAGAGGAGACAAGAAGGCCACGGAAGTGTGGGGACATGCTGCTTGGTCCTGGCGGATTTCAGTGGCCCTCCTGTTACTCTGAAGACACCCCTGGAATATTCTTCTTCCCTGCCTCAGCAGATCCTAGAAGCAACTGAATTGATTTGGTTTTCCTGTTGGGAATGGACTCAATTTTGTTACAAGCCCTCTTTTCAGAGATAACAGCACCAGCGGCCAGTGTCCCTCACAAACCAGGGATGCCAGTGACATTCTTCCATGCTAAATTTTAATAATGCCTGTCTTTTACCTTTGTTCCATCAGCGCCTTGGATGACAACTTCTTTCTGTTTTCTTTTTTGCTTTTTTTTTTTTTTACATACTCATTTATAATTTTACACATTTTGGGGTTACTAGGATTCACGTGCAGAGCCTCCTCTCTGCTGGGCCACCACTGATCCACGTCCCTAATGCCACCACACCTACACACACTCTTTTTTAAGAGGGATCTTGCTAAGCTTCTTGGGCTGACCTTAAACTTGTAATCCTCTTGCCTCTGCCCCCTGAGCAGCTGAGATTACAGGCATGCCACACCACTCCCAGAAAAGCATTCTTTATATTGAAATTTGTCTACTCTAATAATAAATACAACTTCTAACTCCAGACTGAGCCCCGATAGATGTAGCAGTACAATGGCCACCCCACACAAAAGCATAAAGCCATGGGATGTAACCAGTATCTGTGGCTCATGTCTTGGAGCCATATGGTTTTGGTTTATGTCTATGTGTCCCCCCAAAGCCTCATGCAGTCATGGGTCAGCTTCTGGAGTTTGAGATTGATTATATAGTGGTTGTGGATGCTGACCTGCCCTAGGGCAGGTAATTTGCATTACAATGTAAGGAGGGGAGAGGGGCTAGATAGCCACCAGAGCTACTCCCACTTCTTTTGCTCTTGCCTTTTGCTGCCACCATGAAAGTTTGCTCTGTCCCATGTGCTGCTCTGCCTTCGAGCCAGCTGAGTATGGACTGAAAACTCTAGTAATTGTGAGCTAAATAAACCTTTCCTTCCTCATTTTGGATGTCTGGTATTTGTCCCAGCAATGAGAGAAGACTAACTGAGATAGAATTTGATACCACAGAAGTAGGGTCATTGCCATGGCTCAACCTGATCATGTAGATTACAAGCTTTTGGGAATGGCTTACAGGAAGAGATTGGAGATGTCATCTACAAGAGAAGCGCTGGAACAGCTTGGGCTATTCTGTATGGGACATTCTGGTCAGAGTTCAAAAGATCAGAAGGCTGATATAAATCCTGCCTGTAAAGACCAGGCTTGGGGGGTTTATGCTGGGAAGAAGGACTGCACTGGTTGTTGGACTCTGGATGATTTGTGTTATAGCATGGCTGAAAGTTGGTCTATATTTTGCTTATGTCCAGAGACTTTGCCTGAGACTGAGATTAAGCATGACAGACCAACTAATCTGGCAAAAGAAATGTCAAGGCAGCCAAATATTGAGGCAGTGTCATGGCTATTGTCGGGGGCTTTTAGTCAGATTTATGTTGAGAATCAAGAGCAAAGAGCCCAGTAGGATGATTTAAAATGTTGCAAGTTTAACCAGAAAGGAAGCTCCCATAAAACTGTGGACTGTGAAGAGAGAGAGCTGAGAGGATCTCCATTGCCAAGAAAGAACAAGAGAATAGAAAGGATGGCCTGAGGGCATCAGAGGAAGTGACAGGTCTCCACCCTTTGCAGCCTCGGAATTGCAAAGGTCAGGGACTTTGCCTTGGGGAAAGACAATAATAAATAAAATGAACTTCTTGCATAGCTTTAGACAACAGCATATTTACCAACATGTCCAAGCATCAACTTCTGGATATACTTTACAAACCAGGAGAAAGTGGAAAAGAATTGCCCTAGAAGTTTAAAGCTGGGCCTTCTGCGTCCTTCTTTCTGTCTGCAAAATGTCTGCTTTCCTTCCATTTCCAGGCAGCGGCTTGCATTATTAATTACTGTAAAACATCGCTCAAGTGTAGCAGTCGTGGCAATCTGATTATCTCAGAGGAACAAGAAGGAAAGATTAGTTGTTTTATCACTTAAATAATGAGAATTTTACACTTCTCTAAAGAGATTTATGAGAGTAATTAGTCTAAGCAGGCGTTCACACCATGAATGCTATTGGGTGTCATAATTAATCCTAGCGGGGAATTGGGTGCCCGCCACTTAGCAATCACTGAGCACAGCCTAAATCTTCAGCTTTAGGTGTGTGAAAGCACAGGCCAGTAGGGACTGGCTGTACCTATTTATTAAAATCCAAATTCATTTATAAGATTACCAATATAACACATGAAGTCTTGGCAAATACTGTTTATCTAATCATCAGCTTTTTCATACTCTTAAAATCCAAAGACATTAAAAGGCAGTATCATGTTCTGGCAGAGCCCTGGGCTTAGAGTTCGTCTCCGCCTTGGCATTTGTTAGCTCTGTAGCTCTGGGTGAGTCATTGGACTTTACAATACTCAGGTTTCCTTCAGCTTTACAACAAGGGACAGAAAAGAGCTTCTGAGGCCCTTTCTGGCCAGCCTTAGCTATAGCTATGTAAGTTGCAGACAGTTGAATGGGACAATAGTTAGTCCCTAAGCGTCCCCAGGCTTTGAATGAGACCTTTATCCTTAAAAAGAAAGCAGTTATCGTTTGTTGAATACCTACTCTATTCTGATCCAATGTTTTATATACACGGTCTCATTTACACCCCCTCAAGGAAGAATGATATGCCTACTGCTTTGATACAGCCACTCGGGAAACACCAGGAGCTTCCTCTGTGGGTAAGAGCTGGCATTAAGCCAAATATATTTGCATCCCAACACCTCCTGGGAAATAGGGGGATCACAGTTTCTAACTAAGGATTGCCTGAGAAAAATAAGAGCATGCATACCAAGTTCTTAGCAAAATATCTGGTCCAGAGTAAACATGATTATTAATGTTAACTGCTTATAGCTGTCAATTATTAGTATCATTATTGTGATTATTTTCAACATCATCACTACAAAATCCTAGATTTTAAATCTAGATTGTTCTCATTATAAATACCATATAGATCTAATTATATCATCCTAATAAGCTATAGAAACTTGGGAAAAAAGTTTTTTTGATAACTATGCACCGGTTCCTCCCATACAATTTCCCAAGTAATACCTTATGCCATAACACATTAATAAATACTGGATTTATCATGAGTTATGAAGCATAAGCCAATCTCCCTATTGCTGATTCATATCCCATTAGGTCAGATTCTATAATTAATGAATTATTTCTCAACATAAAAGCACTTTTGAAGAGAATTTTTAAATAAATTAATGTAAGTATAAAACAACTAAAATTTAAATTAACTAAGCTCCTGATAACATCATAGAAATGATAGGGCTTGCTGACTTGGTAATTGTCTAGTAAGTGCCTACTGTGTGCTTGAAATTGCTGACTTGGTAATTGTCTAGTAAGTGCCTACTGTGTACTGGGAATTGCTGACTTGGTAATTGTCTAGTAAGTGCCTACTGTGTGCTTGAAATTGCTGACTTGGTAATTGTCTAGTAAGTGCCTACTCTGTGCTGGGCACTTAGCCAGTTTTTAGTCGTGTTGCTTAGCCACTCTCATCTATCTGAACTAAAAACTAACAGAAAATTATTCAAGTGATTGATTTTCTCCATCTTCCCAATAGTGGCATATAGTTCATGCTACGGCAGGTCATGTTTTCCAAAGATTGAGCTGCTATGTGTCCCAACCCTCATGCTCTTCTTATAATGTGACAATGCCATTCCTGCCTTGAAGGATGGAATTTATATTCTTTTTCTTGAGTGTGAAGGGGCTGTGTCTACAGTAAAAGTGACACCACGTGACTTTCAATGCCAAGACATCAAAATCTTTCAGGTTTTGTGGGCTCTTCAGCCTCTTGGGTGGTCATAGAACTTCGCCCTTGGGACTCAGCTTCCATTATTGTAGCTGTCCTACTAACCTGTTTTTGAAACTGTCTCAATGCTATATCTTTCTCAATAAAATTAATATAAAAGATAAATACAAAAGAAAATGGAATTGTAAAAAACATTTGAGACTCTCAGCATTTTGTCATCTACCAAAGCACAAACAGAACAGATGTGATATATGCAAATCATCAAAATGTTAACAAATGACCCTCAAGTTTTAGATAATCCTTACATCTGGTGAGAAACATCCTTTGCCCCTTACATGATGTGACCCCCTTTCCAGCACTGTGCTATGATTCTCAACACATCAGCCCTCTTTCATTTATTTTCATTTATTTTGTGCTTCTGTTCTCATAGAAAGAACAGCTTTAACATAGATATTTGTCTGTAATTTTTTTCTCCCCTTTTTCACTTTTATTAGCATCAACCTCAGGGTACAATTCCTCACATACTCCATTTCCCACACTCTATTTTTGTCTGTGTCCTCTGTCCCCCTTACTGCGTCTTCTCTACTGAGCTCTTCTCTCAGAGCCTCCAAATGAGCTGCTTCCTTAGTGTCTTGGTTACTTTTCACTCATCGCTGGGACAAATGCCTGACGCCCAAAATGAAGGAAGGAAAGGTTTATTTAGCTCCCAGTTTGTGGGGGGTTCAGTCTATACTCGGCTGGCTCCCAGGCAGAGTGGCACATGGCAGAGGGCAGCAGCTCATGGCTGCAGAAAAGCGCAAAGAGCAGCAGCTGCAGCTTCTAGCAAGCTTCTCTCTCCTACTTACATCATAAACCAGCTACTCTGGGCTGGGGTCATTTAATTAAATTTCTAAACTTCTGAAGTCGACACAATGCCTCAACCACTACTCCTGGGCTTACAGCCAATAGCCTTTCAACTCAGGTCTGCCTTGAAGGTTCATTCTCAATGCTCCAGAACTTCTCTTTGCTGACTTACATGGTTAAATGAACTTCAGGGAGACTTAGGACCCTTAAGCAGTTCACTTTCTTCCCACTGAAGGGGCTAAAGCTATGAATTATGAAGTTGTTTGAATGGCAACCAATTAAATGAAAGCAGTAAAAATACTAAAATAGTTGATGTTTCTTTTCACATGATCTTATTCTGTTTCCTTCCTTCCTTCCTTCCTTCCTTCCTTCCTTCCTTCCTTTCTTTGTGTCTCCTGTGTAGGAGGTCAGAATTTTACAATTACAGGCAATCTAGCAGTTACTTTCTCTCCCTTTTTGATACCAGTCTCAACACCACTAATGATTGGAGTCAGCCTTCTGGTGATGGGGCAAGATATCTGACATCCATAAGTGCAGGGAAAGAGGCTTTACCTGAGCTCACACCTTCAGAGGAGCCAGACCACGAGGCTGGCTGCAAGTCAGAAGTGTCAAGGCAGAAGCTCATAACAGGCAAAAGCAACCCACTTCATGGCAGCCACTATCAGAGAAAGTACGGCAAGAACAAGAGAGCAAGGGGCCAGGGAGAAGATGTAGTATCCAAAGTCACACCTGTAGGACCTGACCAGACACTCCCAAAAATATGCCTTACTGTCTCCTAAAGGTCTGTTGAGCCAATCAAGGGACTGTCAGGATTAGGCACTGTGCTAACCAAATATGCTACCTATTTATTTATCTATTTATCGGTACAGGGTCTCCCCATGATGCTCAGACTTATAGTGATCCTCCTGTCTCAGCCTCCCCCACTCTGGGATTGCAGACATGCTCCACCAAGCCCGGTTTCAGTGGCTGGCTCAGCACAGGACTGGCACTGCACATAGTACTGGGGATCAAACCCGGGTCCTTGCACTTGCCAGGCAGGCGCTTACACTGCTGAGCTGTCTCCCTGAACGGTATGCTACTATTTCCCACCTGGCCTGGTCACTCAGACATCCTTTCTAAAACAGCACATAGACAGCTATGCTCAACTTCCTGGAGAGAGAAGAGGTAAGACCTGTTTGTCACTCCGAATATAAATATCTAGTCAAACATTAAACATTTCTCCGGGATAATGCCACTGTGAATTTTGATTCAGAGTTTTAGTTGCTGTTACCTGCCTTTTCAGTGGTCATGCGCTTCTCAAGAGACTCTCAATCTCACTCAAACAACTCAAACTTTTTGCAGATGAAAATTGTGTTCCTTCCACCATGTGCAGCCATGAGTGGGGCTTTGCCAAATTCATGACAATGAGAAGCCAATGACAAACCCTTCAATTTTCTTTGTTGTCCTTTAATGCTAGGTGATGACATAGAAATCAGAAATATTAAAAGAGGGAAGACAGTAAGCTGGATAACACAATGATGAGGAAAAACAAAACAGCACTGTAAGTAACTGATCTCTACCAGAGGTGGGCATCGCCCGTTTTCTGAGCATTAGGCTGCCTCCTCCATGGCTAGGTGAGAGCGAACCCTCATGTACTGGTTCTCCACTAAGAACTTTCTGATTTTGGAATGACTCAGCCACCAAGTAAAAATACTAAAATAGCTGCTGTTTCTTTTCAAATAATTTTATTCTGTTTTCTTTCTTTCTCTCTCCTTTTTTTTCTGCCTCTTGTGTAGGAGGTCAGAGTTTTACAGTTACAGTCCATTGAGTCTCTTTGGCAGGATTTCATCCAAGAAATAGAAGAGGAAAGGGTAAAAAGTCAGAGCTTCATCTCTATAACTAAGCTGTGACCCACTTAAAATGCCATTTTCATACACATGTTAAGAACTAGCCACAGTAACTTAAGAAAACATTGTTGGAATCCCAGGCTCCTGTACTAAAGCTCTAGGCTATAACTGAGTGCAGAGATGGTTAGGGAGTTTATTGGACTTGGAGGAGAAAAATTTCCTCTGAATACTGATTCCATTTTTTTAAATTAAGAATCTCACTTAAAGATAAGTGAAGGAAAACTGTTACTGTAGAGTTTTATTTCAGTATGTCTTTGATTTTCATTAAACAGACGATTCCCACAAGGGTTGCTGTTCAAATTACAATTTTCAGTTCCCTTCAAGAGAGCCGGTTGTCCTTAGTGACCTTGAGCAGACAAATGCACCGTTCCCTTAAGCAGGCCTGGGTGTGACTGCTCCTAGGTTGGATGTTGCAAAGCAGCCGGAACTGCCTGGAGTTCCTCATCCCCAACGTCTGACTAAAGCTACTCCACAGAGGAGAAAAAGAATGCATAATGTGCGTCATAAGGAATTTATCTATCATTCTTTAGAAACAATTGGCTATTAATAATTGATCTTTACCAGAGGTGGGAAACACAGTCATGAGGCCGAGTTAGCTGGGCCACTCTGAGCTTAGGGGTCCGTGTCTGCAAGGCGCCTCCCGCACAGACTCCAGCCCCATCAGCTGTAGAGAAGTCACTTTTATTCTCTCTAATTGATTTGGGAACAAAAGCTAGAGGGCACAGCCCAAACAGTGATAGTCTGAACAAATTCAGCAGCTGCCCTTGTTTACAGGCTGTGTGTACATAGTCCAGTGAAAAGATTTTTAAAAGAGCAGTAAACAGCAATCCACAGAGAGAATGAACTGGATTTATGCAGCAATTAAGGTTTATCAGAATGAAGTACTACCCTTAGCCAGAAGTTGTCGCTGATGGAAAAGGACAGGATCAGCTCACAAAAATCGAGGTTTACTAGAGGAAGCTTAAATTCCTAAATTACAGAGGCCACTGCGAGTATGACTTGCAGCTCGGGATCTAGATGAGGTTAAGCCTTCGAAGAGCGAAGGATTGAGAGCAAGAACAGCCAAGCATCCCTTAGCTGGAGGAAAAGTTTCCTTTAGACAAAAGGTGCAGAGTTTTCTGCTGCTACAAGAATCTCTGGGAGGGCCAGTGTGTTGTTCTTATTGGGAGAAAGAAGCTGATAACTTGCAAGCATCACATCCAAAATGTGAAAACCAAACAGCCACAGTAGTGGAACAGGGAAAAGAGATGATGTTTGTATTATTTTACGGATGTAAATGGAGGTACTGAAACATGCAAGACGTCTCAGAGCTGAGTTAATAGAGCTCATGGTTAGAAGGTATTTATGATGCTGGAACGATGGAGGAAGAGGAGCAAAGAAAAAACACTCCCTTGGTTCCCGAAAATCTCCTGGAGAAGAGGAAGGCTTATCAGGCCCTCAAAGCCACCCAGGCAAAGCAGGCACTCTTGGCAAAGAAAGAGGAAGGTAAAAGAGATTTAAGCGACTGGAATCTTTCCTTCACGATTCCTGGTGGCGGCGGCATGGCGGGGTGCGCGCGAAACAAACCTCGTGCTTTGGAAGCACCTGCGAACATTCCTGGGCCTTTGTTGTCCGCCTTCGAAGTATTAATGGGGTGCGTTCACTAGTAGAGAAGACCACTGCAAGACGTCGCCTGAAGAAGCTGTTCGGTGGTGTCTTTGTTAAAGTCACCCCCTAAACTCGCAAAGTGCTGCGGATCGTGGAGCCTCGTGTGACCTGGGGATTTCCAAATCTGAAGTCTGTCCAGGAACTCCTGTTGAAACGTGGACAGGGCAAGGCCAAGAATAAGACCTTCCTGCCGACGGACAACACTGTGGTCGAGGTGCACCTGGGCAAGTTTGAGGTCATTTGCCTGGAAGGCCTCATCCACGAAGTCGCCTTCCCAGGAGCACGTTTCCAGGAGATGCCTGCTTCTTACGCCCTTTCCACCTGCCTGTGGCCCAGCGCGCTACCAAGAGCAGGGTAGGCTTTCTCAAGGAGATGAGCTCGCCTGGCTATCGGGGTGAGCGCCTCCACCAGCTAATCCGCCAGGTGAACTAGTTCCAGAGACTGGAAGGAAGTGTGAGCGAACCGGCGTGGTAGGCACCTCCCAGCAGCGCCCAGCTTCAAGGAAGAGTTCCGTTGTTTCCCATCATGCCACCGCGGAGATCAACACTTGCGCTGGAGGAAGAGGTCCTGCCCCTTCTGTCCTGACTAGTGTTTGTGCTACTACACACTGGTGACATAGTGCAGGATGTGTGACTGCAAAACGTGATATCTTGACATTTGCAGAAACAGAGGCAGGAAGTTCTTTCTGCCCTTTCTACCGTTCTCCCTGATGCAGAGCATAAACGAATTCTGGCTTTTCTCTGAAGTAAGTCACTGGATTCTCATTCCAGAGGAAAGGAATAAAGGCAGAGGCAGAGGCAGAGGCAGAGGCAGAGGCAGAGGCAGAGGCAGAGGCAGACAGACAGACAGACAGACAGACAGACACAGACAGAGAGAACAGAATCTGAAAAAATATCTATACTTGTCTAGTCCCCCTCTCCCCAGTTACTCCTATTAGATCAAATCCTCCTGTCTTCCAAGTGTACTTCTCCATGATTGTCCATAACAATACAGCAGTTTCCATGGATTGGTGAGGCTTTATTTCTGAAGACTCTTCCTTCAGGTAAAACTTCTATTAGGTGTTTGCTATGTTTTTCCTGTTGTCAATCTGTCCTTTGTGATGAGGGCCACAGCATGAACCTAGCACTGAGCGAGACAATGACCTTTCCCTTCCCTTCTCCAGCCACCGATGGCCTGCAGCTGGTGGGCAACCCAAGGGCTTGGCTGGGGAAAGGGTAGCTGGGAGAGGGGCTGTTGGCCTGCTTGGCATTATACAGAGAAAAGGAGACCTGGTACCAATTTGGCCTCTTCTAAGCCTCCCTGGTACCTTCTTGTCTGCATTTAGAGTACAAATGTCAGTCAGTCTTGGGCTGTTAGAACCTCCTTGATCCCAGGGCTTGCTGTTTTGGGGCTCACAGCAAAGTGGCTCCCTTCCAACTGGCTACACACGCAGTGATGCCTAGGTGAGCGGACCACTGCATTTCAGTTGACTCGAAATGAAGCAGGGAATTGGCATTATTATTATTATTAATTATTATTCAATTCTCATTATAGATTCTCATATTTCCATTAAGCATTAAAGGGAGTAAAAAAATAAAATGAAAGCACAGAGCACAAAAGAGAGACAGCGGAAATGGTGACCAAGTAGCTATGCACAGGCAGTCAGCGCTAGCCACAGCCTTGCCGTGGGACAACGTAAGAGCTGGGGATTTCGCTGCCATTTGCCTTGAGCAATTCCACTCTCGCATTGAATGAAAGCATATTTCCCAAACATAGAAAAAAATCATTCATTGAGATTCTGCAAAAATAGGAACAAACATGAGCTGCATAGTTAGAAAATGCTACATAAAGTGAGAAAGTGTAGAAGAACATGCACACGTTGGGGGTTAGTATGTATCATAATTTTTAACATTTCCTGGAGGTGCTAATGAGTATAATGACCCAGTGGTGGGTCCATCCAAATATATTTTCAAAAAGAAGAAAATCTCAAGAAGTTGATTGCGAGAAGCTTCACCTACACTGGTGGAAATTTTACTTATGTAGTTTGGCACTGGATTTTTAAAATGTGTCTGTTATGGTTTAGATCTAGACCAGCCCCAAGAGCCTCAGGCGTCCTCATATGGGGCTCTTGGAGCATGACTGGGTCAGGGGGCAATACACCATCTGTGACTTCACCCACCAATGAATTCATGGTTAAATATGTTGTTATCGAGTGGGACGCGGGTGGTGGACAAGCATGACTGCCGGCATGCCTTGGAGGCTTCCTCTCGCTGCCTGACCGCCCCCTCCCCCCCTTGCGCTCCACTTTCTGGCTGTCCTTAGTTGGTCACTCCTCTCCCGGGTCCACCTATCAGGCTGCTTTGGTGCTGAGGCAGCCAATCAGAGTCCTGGGAAATCTGTGAGCCACAGTTAGCCTCTCTGTCCTTCACACTGCGGGCATCCAGTGCTCTGTCCTAGCAACAATAAAGTAACGAGTGTATTGTTCCAAGATTCAGACCTTCGAGCAACTTCTAGTCCACATCTCCGGAGGGAAACTGCGATGCTATTAATTTACTCAGTCGCCTTGAAAACCTAGTTGGGAGGCTTGCTGTGAGATTTCTGTGAGAAATTGATGCTTTCGCTGTGGGGACGGCGCAGCTATAGGAAGCCACAAATTTAAATTTAAGAAGTGGGTATCAAAATTACAGGCAAATGTCATTAACTTATAAATAGATACATTTTTAAACTGTTGCAAAACTACTTCTGCTCTTACTAATGACAATCATAAATATCCAGTCCACTTATACCCCCCAGAAAGTGGAAAGTGGGGAGCAAACAACTGGAAGGCTGGGAAAAAAAATCCAAAATGTGCAACATACTAGGAACAATAGAGCAGATGAAAGTGACAAGACAGAAAAGGAAATTCGGGGAAGGCAGTTGTGTGATCAGGGCTGCTCTTCCGGCAGGAGTGCTTGTCCATCCTGAAGGAAGTGGCTGAGAAGTGGAAAAACCTGGGTACGTGAGGTTTGGTCACACCAAGGCTGGCGTGAATTTGGAGCCCAAAGCTGTACGCGGGAGCAAGCCCCTAACTCCTCAGGCTTTAGGCTAGGACAGGAGGGCTCTACCAGGGAGTAAAAG
>NW_004524588.1:19882044-19883385 GCF_000260255.1 Octodon degus
GATAGGTGGATTTAAAAGCATATTAAACATAGCAGAATAGAAATTAATAAACTGAAATATGAAAATGGCTCCAAACAAATATCAATGGATTCAAATATTAGGTATCAATATCAGGGAGACAGGAAACAGGGAGGTCTTATGTGAGGAGTTCAAAACAGAAAGGAGACACTAGCAGAGCAATTCTAAATGTTACTGAAAATTTTCCTAATGGAGAAAACCCATCAAGTCACAAATTCCAGAAGCATCTCTAACTCCAGACAGCATAAACACAATCAAGATAAGTGCACTACTGCATGTTGTGGAAGGATTACTGAAACCCAAACATGGAAAAAAAAAATTTAAGTAGCAATACAAAGAAACATACATTAACATCAAAGAAGCAGCAATCTCATTCTTAGGAAAATCTATTGAAGATACACTTTCAGAAGGGTGTACCACGCATACAAGCGACTCGTTGCGGGGGTGTTTGTGATAATGAACAAGTAGGGAAAACCACAAACGCCCGTCAGCAGAAAACTGGTTGAGTAAGCAGCTGAAGACAGTGATGACTGAGAAGTTGTGTGCTGCTTGATAAGGACAGCGTGAAGCACCTACGACCACCTATGAAGTTTTCTTGTCAAAAATAGCTGACCTTTCGCCTTCACTGAGTTTTGGCAAACTTGCAGTTTGTAGGACGTATGGAAATAGATGAGTGAATTAAATGTGGCATGCAAGTAAACAGACGCATCCAGAATACAGGAAATCCCTGGACACTGAATGCAATTCTTCAACGAGATAATGGCATGACACAAAAGAGATGATGAAAGGGAATTAAAATTATAACAACACAATTATGTGTAAGACTTTTTTCTTACAAAAAATAATTTATATAAAGCCACATTGGACAGAATAAGAGAAATCTGAATGCTGGTTCATCAATAGATGACACAAAGACATTGTTATTGATTTTGTTTAGGTAGATGCAATAAATGTATTATGGTTAACGTTTTTTTTAAAGCTGGTTATGGTTTGTGTCTAGTTGTCCCCCAAAAGCCTCAAGCAGTCATGGGGCAGACTTCTAGAGTTTGTGATGAACTCACGATCCACTGGGACTATGGATGTGAGTGCTGCTGGGATTGTGGGTGTGAGCGCTGCTGGGATTATGGGTATGAGTGCTGTTGAAATTAGGGATGTGAGTGCTGCACCCAGCCTGGGCAGACAGCCTGAATGCAGCCTAAGGGAGGCAGACTTGCTCTCTGCAGCCATTGCTGCTGTTAGTCCCCCCTTTTGCCTTTGCTCTCTTGCTCTTTCTTTGCTGCTGCCATGAAAGGTTGCTCTCGGCCAGGTTCCACTCTGCCTTAG
>NW_004524588.1:19892548-19894836 GCF_000260255.1 Octodon degus
AGACTGGGACCAGCCAGTCCCGCTGGTGCAGGGCAGCCAGAAGCTCTTCCACACACACTCACCAGGCCTGGGCTTTGATAAGTGTTGTATCAGGATTGTGGCTGTGAGATTTGGGTCTGTTCTTTGTGGCATATATATTAACATGTTTCACAATAAATTTTTTGTAAGCTTCTGAGGAAGACAATCCCAGAGTACTAGAACAACAGGACTGTCATCCAGGCACGCATCTTCACTGTGGATTCTTGCACATGTGGTAGGTCACACTGTTCTAGACTTCTCCAGGGCAGGGCTGGACCCTTTTAGTTCCCAAAATTCAGTTTGTGAGGAGTGAAGGCAAGTGGGGAGGCAATATGAGAAGTGTAGAAAGAGTGCCATGGAGCAGTATTTGGTCCACTTTGGGAGAATGTAGTAGGGATGCCTAGTCCACAACTGGAGTAGGTACAGGTTTGGGAGCATCCTGGTGTCAAGTGTACTGACGTAAACAAGATGGCGCAAGGATGGCTGGGAAGGCCCGGGGGTCCTAACTTACCACCAACATGGTTGACAGCCCCACTTCCCTTTTTACTGATGAGGAAACCGAAGTCCAAATAAGGGGCAGCAAACGTTCGTTTTCTGCAGTTCATTTTCTCTATGCTTGGTGGTCATAATGCCAATCCAGCAGTGAATACACACCCTGAGATTCCCATTTTACAGCTGAGGAGATCACAGTTCAGGAAGATCTGGCAACATGTACAAAGCAAAGCCTGGGGACTTTCACAGATGAAGTCAGTTATCCACTCCTCACCCAGCACTCACATGCATCTCCTCTGTTTAGAGTCATGCTTGAAATGGTGGCTGAGGCTGAAATCAGACTTGCAGTTTCCAGTATTAGACACACAGCTATGACAAACACCTGGGAATCCTGCTGGTTGGAGACTGACCCCAGCATGTCTACAAGTGCTGTTTGAAATAAAGTAGTGTCAAGTTCAGGTACAAGACAGTTTCAGAGAACTGTATCGAACAAATGATCAGCATCCACTGAATTCACATTAGTCTTCCTCACAGAACCACGCTCTGTGGTTTCCTAATCTAATTACCATTTTATAATCAATTTTTTTGCCTTTTTAACACAAGAGCTTGCTCTGCAGTTCAGGCCCCCCTTGAAGTCTCTTTGTAGCCAACGCTGGCCTCAAACTCACAGAAATCCTCCTGCCTCAGCCTCCCCTCAGTGCTGGCGTTGCAGGTGTGCACCACTATGCCCAGCTCATAATCTAATATTAACCACTTTTATAACATGCATTTTTATACCTTCCCTTCTCAGGTTCTCCTTTGTGTCCAACTTAATACTGCTTCCATGAATTTCAGTCTGCAATGTGGGCTGCAGTTATTTCAAATATCACCCTGAATAAATAGATACATCCAATTCTCAGAAGCAGAAAGGAGGCGACAATGGTCATGTGGCTTAGGTAATTACAGTAGCAGCGCCAACACAGTGTATTCCCACAGTGAAAGTAATCCAGCATTCCTGTTGAGACATCCCTCGCTGGCCGTCGGTCACCAGGTCAGCATAAGTCACGCATCCTACCTGAGCCGCCTGGATAACTGTAGGAGGCATCTATGCTTGGGGACACGGCATCGAAAAGGTGCTGGTGCAGGAGGGCACGCTTGCTCCTGCTTCTCAGTGCCCCAATTCTGCTGCAGTGAAGCCAGAAATAAATGCCATTTTTGTTTTATGTTCTTTAAATGTGAGTGCTGATGTATAAGCTCACTTTACCATCTACTTCAGGTTGAAGAGAGGCTACTCCTTATCAATAAAGGACCAGTGTGAAGCACTCAGCACTCTTTGAATGTTTACTGCTTGTAATAATTTTACACTTCACAGCCACCTTATCAGTAGGTTTCTGTTCCCAACATTGTTACAGACCAAGAACGTGAGGCATAGGAAGGTTAAGTAACTTGTTCAAGTTTTTAGGTGGCAGAGACTGGCTTCAAATTCAGCAGTTTACTTCTCTTAAGAAACTGAGTTTTAAATAAATATATAATAAGAACAGACCCTACAGGTAGCGTGCGAGGACGCCCTTGCTTCTGTGACTCCTGCAGTCTGCTTGAGGCTCCAGGGCCAGGAAACTCAGTTAGCTCAGCTTAAATACCACGTGCTCATCACTGCCCTTCCCAAGCATCAGGTGCTGGGCAGAGCCAGGCTCGGTCAGAAGCAGCAGAGCGTCACCTGGGACCCAAGCTCCTCCGTCTCTCTACTCTAAGACCCTGAATTTCCAGGAGCATCGCCAAACACTGCGCAGCTGAGGCTC
>NW_004524588.1:19896096-19897421 GCF_000260255.1 Octodon degus
TGGGAAGAAATCAAGTCTGTTCCCTGCTACTTAATTTCATGGATTAGTAGCCACAGCTAAAACTTGACATGGTTGCTAATTTTGAAATCCTCATTTCCTACCCATGTCTGCCCCTCGACTTCCAGTTCTCACTGACACTCTCCACTGGTTTAAAGGACCCCACGTAAGGCCTGGCACCAGATGACCCTGCTTAGGGAAGCGCCCATCTCTCTTCATTCTGTGTGAACAGAGCTGCTTCTCTTTCATTTAGAAGTAATTAATAGCGGGGTTATTTGCAAGAGGCCTGAGGCCAAACTTATTAATTTTATCTCCTGATAATTCTCCTGTTTACCTGCTGCTTCCTAAGCAAGCTTTGAGGTAAAGGCTGCAGAACCCAAGTTTTGCAAAGCTGAAAGACTTTAAAAGACTGTCAGCTCAGCCGCACCCTGCAGGAGTGAATGCCTCCTTCAGCAAGCCTTGGCTGCCTCTTCGTTCTCACATTCACAGGTTCGCCTCTTTCTTGAAGAAGCTTATTGAAGGAGTCTATAAGCAGCAGCAAATCCCTGTACGCTGGCAGTTTTTCTCCCATTTCCCCTAAACTATAGGCAGGTCAGAGTATAACCTGCCTCGCAAAAAACAAATGACAGTTGGAGCAAACATTTCGTAACTGCAAATACCTTACATACCTTCAACTTCCAGGCTTGAGTGGTACAATTGCCACCAATTTACTTTATTCAACAAATTCTTTGTCTTGTGTTCTGTTTCTTACACCATTCTGGAACAAAACTTAGGTCATAAAAATGATAGAAGCATTAACAAGGTATCTAATTAAAAGTAATTTTTATAGGGCAAATTATCTCATTTAACAAGCCCAGTGAGGAGAAATTTCAAAGTTGTTATGGTTTGTGTCTAGGTGTCCCCCAAAGCCTCATGCATCACGGGGCGGACTTCTAGACTTTGCGATGAATGCACTCATGACCCACTGGGACTATGGGTGGGAGCGCTGCACCGGCCTGGGGGGCAGCCTGGATGTGGCGCACAGGAGGCAGACGTGCTCTCTGGAGCCAGTGTTGTTGCTACTCCTCCCTTTGATCTTGCTGTTTTGCTGCCTTCCACCGCCATGAACTCCTGCCCTCTGCCACGGGCCACTCTGCCTATGGACTGAAACCTCCAGTCACTGGGAGATAAGTAAACCTTTCCTTCCTTCATTTTGGGTGTCTGGTATTTGTCCCAGCAATGAGGGAAGAGTAAGTGAGACAAAAAGTTGTTTTTATCATTACTAATGTCATCAAAAACAGGTTTCTGCCACCTTCCATCCTTATTGTACTAGCTCCTCTATCTGTGCT